>NW_007930859.1:200836-267968 GCF_000280675.1 Beauveria bassiana ARSEF 2860
AGAGATGCGCTACTCGCTTATCTACGCCGCTTGCTTATTAACTATATTATATAAAGATTAATAACTTATCTTATTACTAAAATTACCCTTTATAGACAAGTAAAGTTAGGAAGTATTATAGGTCCTATCGAGCAACAGCAGATACCTAGAGCTATGGTTATTAATATTTAATAGCTGTAGTACTTGGCTTAGGCTACCCTCTGGATATCGACGGCGGCTAGGGCTAGGCATAACTGATATAACCACATGCGGGGGCATAGCTGAAAAAGCAGGCCTTTACCGAGTGGTATAAACTTGACCGACAGCCGCATATGGGATTATAATAATAAAGCAAAAGCGTACTCCCTCTCTCTAGAGCTTAGCCGTCTGGTAAATTAAAATGAAGACTCGTGGTAAGTGACTGATTGAATAATACCTCACGCGGCCAACTATGCAAACTATCTAATCTATTGATGGTTTTCAAAGCACTTCAGTACCCTAGTTCGTCACAGACTGACCATCACACCTTACTTGCTCAGCCATGTTGATTCTGTTCATCGGCGCAACCCAAACGCCGCGAGCTCCCACGCCGCTCTCCAATGCCTTGGCCCCAAACGGTACATCATCGACGTGTCTGTCCTCCAAGCCACAACGGCGCAACTGTTCAGATCGCACCGCCCCTATCTTTTCGTATCGGCGTCTCTTGTAGCCAACTTGCCATAATCGAACAAAACCAGCGCCAATGACAATGACAATTGAACAGGCTAGCACCTATATCAATGGCCAGGTTAGAATAGGTATGAGTGATGGTGATGAGAGTAGAACCCACGAATGATAGCTGCAGCCAGAGCTCCCAATCCAAGAAGAAAGCAGTCATACTCGAGGTTTTTGGCTTGGGCTCCAAGAAATAGAATTGTCAGTCTGTGTAAGTTGTGTGAATGGAACAAGGGCAGTTTTGAACAACAGTAATGGGTCTGCCTCGGGATCAAGGGCCGGAAACGAAGCACAACTACCCTGGTTCCACAGCCAAGTTTCCGGGCGCTGTTGGCTCGTGCACTATCAATACCTCGACAACTACCTAGGCTAGGGCTGTGTGGGCCCAACATGCTATCCAGGCTATCCTCAAGGTCAATCTAAACATAGAAACAAGTCCATCCCCTAGATGCTTGACAGTATTGGCACTTTACGAGATACGAGCATTGTGCAGTGGATGTTCGGATGTCTTGAGTTTCGGCGTGCAGGCATCAGCCTGGCATGGACCTGATGATACATGCCCTCGGCAAGAAACAACAGACTAAATTAAGCTTGGCGTGCATTCGCGAGCAACAGTTTTGGCTTGGCAAATTAATTTTACAGCTGCAGATAGATGACCATGCAGTACCTAGTTGACCATACACTACCCAGCTGATATCAAAAGGTTCTCGATCTAAAAGAAAGCGACACTCAAAACAAACACCCATGACAGAGCAAAGAGCAACCCCTGAGCAAGCTGCGGCCGCGCAGAAGCAGTGCTCGAGTTTTGCCGAGACAAGAACTGGCCACCAGTAGTTGCATTCTCGACACCCACGTCTGGAATCACACACGTAGCCACCTTGGCCTCGTCACAACTTTTTCCCCATTTGTTCGTCTCGTGTGCATCCGAAGAGTTAAAGTAGGCCTTGACATAACTCACGACAATCGGCGAGTCCACCGTCGGCGGCCCCCCCGACCAGAGCGCGTTTCCGTTGCTCCAGTGCTGCAGCACGAGATGCCCAGCCGTCGACGGCGTGTCCGCGCCCGTCATTTCGGCGAGCAGCTTGCTGTCTGCGTAGAATCGCACTTTTCCCGGCAGGTAGTCGAATCTGTACTCGTGGAAGCCGTTTGTGGGGTCAAAGGTTAGATTTGCGCGCTTAAAGTTGCCCGACTTTGCGGCGTCGTAGCCCGCCTGCATCGACGCCATGGACTGAATCACCAGATTGACTGGGTAGATGTTGTTTTCAAAGTCGAATTCGCGGGACAGAAACTCAATGTCAATCTCTTGCGTGTCGTTGAAGAACTAAAAAAGCAGAGGTGTTAGCCTGATGTGGTGAAGCATTTCCAGAGGGGTGCGTTTTTTACTTGCCCAGAAAAAGGCCGCACACGTGCCGTTGACAGCGGATAGACGCATCCCGCATCGATAGGAGCCCCAAGTCATGTTGTCTGGCGATGTGGCCATCTCGGCAGCCGTGACGGCGCCATCAGAGAGCTGGCCCCCGACGTGGAGTGTAATGCCGTCTGCGCCATTGTTGGCGCAGCCATCGTTCTTGGGGCTTCCCTTGGGGCAAGCAGCAATATTGTCAAGGGTGAAAGCTTTTCCGTACTGGCCTCGGCCTTGCGCAGCAGTCACATTGTACTGCTGGCCGCGCCAGCCACGGATTTCGGAAGGCTTCTTGATGGCGGTAAAGTCAGTCTCGAAGGCATTTGTGAATGTCAAAGAGCTGTTGCTGGCAGACGACTGCGCTGTAGTGAAGCCACATTCGCAGGCTGCGGTAGCAAGGCAAGCCGCTATAGCCAACAGCAGAAGCCGAAGTAACAGAAATTGGGAGTTGGCCATCGGGCTAGGGAGAGCAAAATTGATAAGAGAGACTCGTTGGCTGCTGCCGCACCGGCTCGTATAGTACTTTTGAAGGAATTTTTCAATAGTCTTTGCAACAGATTTTCATCCGATAACACCTGCTTCAACGCTCCAGCTTCAATGTATGGAATATAAAACGAGATTGTGCGGTGTGGTGGAGTCGGACGTCCTGGTGATGCGGATTCTTGGCCGAATGGCCTCTCGTGTTCTTCTTACGCGTACAGTCTTATGTCTATTTCTAAAAAGACACCTTTCCCCTTTTTTCTCAGGGGTTCAAGGGATGCTATGTAGCGAATAATGACGTGAAGGGTTATAGCCAACGGCAGATGCCGAAGTAATCAGCCTTGTGGCTACTATAGCGCCGTGATTCGTATCATGGTTGCAGAAATTTTTCAATATTCTTTATTAAATACATTGATTTAATAGCACTTGCCTTGGCTCTAATTTCTACGCTATGGATACAAGACGAGAGAGCCTGCGGTGTGGTGGAGTCGGCTGGATGTCCTAGCAATGCGGAAACTTGGCTAGACAATCTGTCGTGTTTTTATTACGTGTATAGTTTGGTGTCTATTTCTAGAAACTCGGTTTCCCCTATCTTGACATATGAGTGGCAATGAGCTAAAGAGGATGCTACGTAGTGAGTTTTGACGCAAAGGGTCAAGGGGCCTGCGTCGGAAACAACGATGGCGGGGATAAAATATAGCGATGATTAGATTCACTGCCAATCTGTAGCGGAAAATTATTCTTGAGCCATATTTCTTTATTCATCTTTGTTAATAATATTTGACCCGTATCGCGGTGCTGTTTGTCTTAGCCAGTCAAGCCTTACCTGTCAACGCCACTGTGAACCCTTTTACACTGCTGGCAACAATGGCGGACACGGACAAATGGCAGCCAAAGGATGTAAGTAAACAGAATCGGGCAAATTGGCTTTTTCTTTGGTTTTCCTCATAGGTAACTGATCTCTTGGTTGTGTAGATAGCCTACACTTCCGTTGTAGGAACTGTCATGCTCATGGCTCTTCTCGAGTGGGTGATGTGGCTGGCCGCCTTTCTGTACTGTTTGTTCAAAGTCTATCGCAAGGCTGAAGAGCGCTCTGTCAAGGTGCTTTCCGTCATTGTAGGCATTCTCTTTATTCTTCTTCGGTAATAAGTCAACTTTCTCTGTTTAGTCACATTCACCCCCAGTCTAACACAAGTTCAGGATGATATTCCTGCCCATCATGGTCGTTACGCTTCCTCTACCCGGTCAAATCTCTCGAGTCTTTCCACGAGCCATGGTATCCTTTTTGCAATGGTTTGCCTTCTGGAGCTTCTCCATCCTGCTCACGATACCCTGGCTGTTCTGCGTCTACCAACTCGTCACCCACAACCTCGGCCGTACACGACGTATCAGACAAGTGCTGGATGACAATACTGCCCCCAAGGTCGTGGTCGTCATGCCTATATATCGCGAAGAGCTGGACGTCCTTATCACGGCGATTAACTCGGTTGTCAGCTGCGACTACCCGCCGGCTTGCATACACGCTTTCCTGTCCTTTGATGGTGACGAGGTGGATAAGCTCTATCTAGGACTGCTCGAGAGTCTCGGTGTAGAGCTACCGCCAGGAAAGTATCCGAGGAGTTTGGATGTCATCTACAAGGGCGCTCGCGTAACCGTATCGAGGTTTGTCCATGGCGGCAAGAGACATTGCCAAAAGTCGACGTTTAAACTCATCGATAGAATCTACGGCCAATATCTACGGAAGCGAGATGACCTCTTTATTCTCTTTATCGACTCGGACTGCATTCTTGACAAGGTCTGCCTGCAGAATTTCATGTACGACATGGAATTGAGTCCTGGAAACAAAGGAGACATGCTAGCCATGACGGGCGTCATTACATCAACAACCCGAAAACACAGTCTGATAACGTTGCTCCAAGACCTCGAATACGTCCACGGACAGCTTTTTGAGCGCACCGTCGAGTCAGCCTGCGGCTCCGTGACCTGCTTGCCGGGGGCCTTGACCATGCTGCGCTTCTCCGCGTTTCGAAGAATGGCAAAGTACTACTTCGCCGACAAGGCCGAAGAATGCGACGATCTCTTTGACTTTGCCAAGTGCCATCTCGGCGAGGACCGCTGGCTCACCCACTTATTCATGATTGGCGCGCGCAAGCGCCACCAGATCCAAATGTGCACGTCGGCCTTTTGCAAGACGGAGGCGGTGCAGACGTTTCGCTCCTTGGTCAAGCAGCGGCGGCGGTGGTTCCTCGGCTTCATCGCCAACGAGGTCTGCATGCTGACCGACAGCCGGTTGTGGAAAAGGTACCCTGTGCTCATCGTCATTCGCTTCATGCAAAACACCATCCGGACCACGGCGCTGCTCTTCTTCATCATGGTGCTGGCCTTGGCGACGACCGTGGCCAAGGTCAAAGACTTGCCCGTCGGCTTCATCGGCATCTCCCTCGGGCTCAACTGGCTGCTCATGTTTTACTTTGGCACGAAGCTGCGGCGGTTCAAGATTTGGATGTACCCGCTCATGTTTGTCCTCAATCCCTTCTTCAACTGGTACTACATGGTCTACGGCATCTTCACGGCCGGCCAGCGGACGTGGGGCGGCCCGCGCGCAGACGCCGCCGCCGCCGACGTCAACACCACGGCGCAGCAGGCAATTGAACAGGCCGAGCAGCAAGGCGACGACCTCAACGTGGTTCCGGAGACGTTCAGAGCGGCTGCAGAGGGACAACAGACCGCGCCTGCTTTGGGGAGACAAAAGAGCGTTGTGAGGCCGCCGGACAAGCTGGTGGGCAGATTTGTTGCTGGAAGGGGCGCGTCGACGAGCACCTTGGGCACTTTTGAGCCGGACGGCTCCAGGCCCGACTCAATCATGCTGGATGAAATGTCGCACTTGAGGCCGCCGTCAATGCTCTCGACGGTTACTAGTGTCATGAATGGCTCTCATGATAGCTTGTATCCGAGTGACCTCGAGGAGGGATATGCTTCCGGGATGTCGCCTGGCTTTTCGCCAGACGCCTCGGCAGCCGTTGCTCCATTGACATTACAGCCCTACGAGGACCCAGCAGAAGAAACTCGGACCGCCCTTCCAGAAGACGGTCGACGCTGGTAGATGGAATCCCGACAGACGACGAAGCACACAACACATCTGTACCGCATACATAATCATGTTATAGTTGATTTATTGTATAGTTAATGTAAAGAATACCTCGGAACACCGTCTCGCTTCTGTCGTCTGACGAGGTTGGCTGGTCTTGAAACGAAATTCGGATCTACGAACATGCCGTCAGACTTAAGCCGGGTAGCAGACAAAAACAAATTATAGACATGGCAAATCTGTTGTCAATGCCAAGAAGTCATGAGAAGACCGAGACCAATCATGTGCGATAGTCTAATTGCAGCGCAAAGTCGCGATGGATGCAAAGCCAAGGAGCTGGGAGGCCAAACCAGATGGCCCATGGCTGTACGGCATTAGCTCCCGGGGATTAATGCCATTGCAGGCTTTCTTGAGGCGCATATCACTTTTACACCAGACACTTCTCTGCCTGCGCGTGGAACCATCGTCGATGGCGGTACCACCAACTCTGCAGCCACCAGGAGACAGCGCAGTTTTGAGAGCGGAAATAGATCAAGCGGTAGGCCTTGCTGCCCATCTTTGAGTCAAATGGGCATGTTTCTGGCGCTAAAACATGGAGATTGGCGTGTTGTAGTTTCTTTGGGCGTATTTCTCTTTGCTCTTGAAATATTATTGTCGGTGTGTTGTAGTTTCTCGAGCGTGATTCTCTTCGCTGCTGATATAGGATTGTCCGTGTGTTGTAGGTTCTTGAGCGTGATTCTCTTCGGTCCTTATGTGTTATTGTTCGTGTCTTGTTCCTTCACTGGTAGTTGATATTCGAGAGAGTTGAATATAAAAGGCTCGAGGGTGTGTGAGCCGCAAGTGGCATATTGCGGCGGAGGTGTCGCCGGCCGGCCGGTGTCCTCGGTCCCCTCAACCCTGTCCTCGTCATCATCTTTCTCGAGGTCAATCTTCTCGTCGGACTGAGCCAAGTCCCGCCGCACCGCATTACACGGCCTGACATCAAGCCTCTCAGGCGCATCGGGTTCCCAGCTGTCGCCAGATCGCCGAATGCGCCAGACTCCCGGTAGCTCTGGAGTAAAGTCTGTCCAGCAAGAGCCAGGCAGCTCCGCAATTACGACATTTTGCGCGTGAAGCTCTGCATGGCGCTCCTCGTTGCATGATCCGCTGCTGCTGCTGCTGCTGCTGGTGGTAGTGCTACTGCTGCTGCAGCTTTCTTTAGCAGCGGCGACCTCGTCCATCGATTTCGGCGCGCGCAAAACGTTGCGCATAGAAGAGGTCTGGCTCGGGGGTCGATGGGGCCGCTTTGCGCGGCGCGAGCGTCTCCAAAAGAGCAGCAGAACAGTTCCTAGCACGGCCACAAAGATGAGCACGGCAGAGATGGCTATTCCCGCAATGGTGGCCGCAGAGGGACCACCAGATTTGGGGGATTCATCGACTTGCGACGGCGTACTGGGCAAGGGTAACGCGGCCCGCGAAACGTTGAAGTAATGGCTAGGCGTTCTCCAAATAGTCGTTTTGGCTCCTACAAAGCTGAGGGAGGCGACGAAAACGGTGTCGAGGCCACCATCCTCGGGGTCGTTCAAATACTCTTCTCGTCCTTCAGGCGTCCAGGTGTAGTTTTGTGTGGAGATGGCAGCTGCATCCGTTTGTTAGCAGCCAAAGTCATTGCAAAAAGATGAGCAGTGGTCTTTTGTTCAATGCACAGCATCAGCAAAGGTGAAAACGATAAGTGACATACACTTTAGTACCCATTTTCTCGAAATCGCAGACAGGTTCGTTAGGTCAACGCGCTCCAATAGCAAGTCAATCGGGCGGTCGGCATACGACCAGGCAAACTCGATGTCCTCGTCGGCTGGATACACAGCATTGAGGGCGAAATTGCCGTAGGCGCTACCGGGTGGCTTGCTAAAGATGCCGGAATTGCGGTCGGCGATGCTGCATGCGATGCATATCGATAGGGTGAGTAAAAGGCCAAAACGTCGCAAGGCGGCCATCACTCCATGTGTTTGTACGACAGAACTTGTTGATGCGACTCTATGTAGGGACCGGGCTGGCAGTAGAGGTAGCCACTGTCAACATTGACTGGCTAGCCAGGCAGAGGAACAGGCAACCAGATTTGAGGAAAAGCGTGGTGCAGATGATGTTCGGATAGAATGTTTCTGGGGCGATTCTATCGAGTTCACAGTCCAGGGGTAATTCACGACAGGGGAGTTGTTTTTTTTTTTTAAGTTCTGGGCAGCACCCTAGTTTTTAGACTCAGTGACGAGCCAAGAAGAAGACACCAAGTGGGCTCATGGCCATGACTCCCATGAGCCGAGGGCCGCCAACATTCTCGACATTGACCAAGTTGCAGGGACGGACCTCGGGTAACATTAAGAGGCATATCCGGATCTGATGAACGGTAAAGTTGGCCTCGTGCTATAACGTCGCCAGTGGGCAGGAAAAGGCAGGATTCGGAAAATTTCAAGACAAAGGCAGCTAGGTACTATTGTGATGGCGGGGCCACTAGTAAATACCTACTCGTACTGGTAATTTAGTCGTTGTGCTCCAAGGTAGCAAGTGGGTATGGAGCCGCTGTCAGAACTTGACTCGGTGCTCGACGCCCGTGGTTTGGCTCTTCTGTTATGCGATAACACTGTACAGCTTGCTCACATTGTTACTACAAGGTCATTCATACAAATTGTCCCAGATTTCACTAGCCAAGTTGGATCAAGTCGCACAAGCAATATCCAAAGAGGCCTATTCAAGTCAAACAAGACTTGGCTGTCACGCTGTCTACTGGTAATCCGTACTTCGTACTTTGTTCCAGTAGTTCCATCTTCCCCTACCCACTTGGCGTCCTCTTGGACGTGCAGCTCTGGGTATTCGGCGGACTTGGCCGGACCAATGGCCCCAGACATGTGCACTGACCTGACGTAATTACCGGATACAATCCGTCGCCAAAGTCCCCTTCGGTGCGCGTCTTGCCGCGTATCATTGTGCATTAGCGCAGTAAAAAGTCTTGCCACTGTACCGGTAGACGATACGTGGATAGCCAGGTCGTCAGTATTCTGCTAAGCCGCGGCAAATCCTGTCGCGATTGTGTGTACCAGCGTTGAGGGTGACGTTCCTAGTGAGGCTGCAGATGGCATCCAACGCACGCTAAGAATGCTCGGGTGGCACCGCCATCGCACGACGCCTCGATTTATTAAATGTGATGAAGCCAGTGCGGTGCAATTGGCTTCAAACAGTGGACCGCTGGATCTGCGTACTTTATCGCTCCATTCGTGGTCATCTGTAACCGTGTGTTCGTCGTAATGATAACTCGCTTCATCATCGCTTCCGTGGCGACTGTCGAATGCGTCTGAACCAGCGAGTCCAGGGATGAAGTTGCGTCTTTGTCGCTTCAGTCTGATGGGTTGTTGATGCCTCGGGCGGCGGCGGAAATCGCATCGTGGTCGCGGCATCCAGCTCCGGACGAATTTCACCATCGCAGCTCAGCTCAACCGGGGGCACGTCACCCAGCGCCTCGGCGTACAGATCCAGCGCCGACGAATGCCCGGGTTCAAACTGGCTCTTTGCCTCACTGTCCATGTCCCCATATGCTCCGTACCTCTTCTGCCGCCGACGCCAGCTGTAGAAAGCGAGGCCGGCGCACAGAGCCAGCAGCGCGGCGCCAAGCGTGGCGCCGACGGCGATGCCTGCAATGGCAGCCCCTGACAGCCCTGCGTTTGATCCTGATGCAATGCCTTCTGCGCTCGGTATCGACGTCGCTGATGGCTCCCCCGACGTCGAGGAAGACTCATCGGGCAGTGTCAGGTTGAATGAGTGGCTTTGTGTCGGCGGGCCGCGACTGCCGCCTTCGTACGCCTGAAAATATAGGATGGCATCTTGACCCTTGCCAAGAGAAGATGGAAAGTTATCAAGACTGGGGTGCCAGGTATACGTGCCGTTTGAAATTCCGGCTGCGATCCATAGCGTCAGCGCAGGGCAATTTGATGAGGTTCTCAGTAGACACACCGATGCAGCTGTGTCCCTTTGGTGATTGCTTACCTTGCAACTGTGGCGTCCCGGACGGCGTGTTTGGGTACATCTGCCCCAACCAAATATCGACGGTGTCGTACACGGTCTCCCAGCTTATCGTAACTTGGCCCCCGACCTCGTATACTGGATTACTGGCCGGGAAGCGCTGAAGGTTGCCAAATACTCCGAGGAATGTGAGGTTGTTTTGGCGGGTGATGGTGCTGCTGCTGCTACCAGTGGTGCCGGTGGTGCCGGTGGTGCCAGTGGTGCCAGTGGTGCCAGTGGTGCCAGTGGTGCCAGTATTGTACATCTGACCTTGGATCAGTAGGGCGAACAAAGGCAGAAAAAGCAGGTGCAGCGGCCACTGGCCGGGCAGAACAGCCATTGTGATTTGGTTCGAAGGCGAATCCGTCACCTAGAGTCAGTTTGCACGGCGCATACGGACAGTACGTTATGTTTCGTCTAGAGAAAAAAAAAACAAAGTGAGGAGGGATCAAGAGCCGAAATAGGGGACTACACCAGGTCTCAGCGGGAAGGCGCTGACGACTCGTATTGGAGCCACTAACGGGGTGCCTAACTTAAAGCCATAACGAGCCAGCCACACACAAGGGATGAATTATCTTAGCTAGGTCCACCTGCAGCTCTCGTACCTGCTTCCCTTTTTTGGGATGGAGCAGACGCTAATAAATCTATCTGCTCAGTATTGATAGTCAGAGGCGGTAACTGCCAAGGCCATGGCGTCGTATCCGGTCTTGGACAATTTCTATTTAATAGCGCAGCCAGCGAAACGGCGAAACAAGTTTTCTAATCGCGCATTTGGTTCTTTCCAGAGAAGTGCCGACGATTTGCAGTGCGCTTCAGTCAACAGATCAATGTATGCGGCTCTTGAGCTCAATAACAAGAATGGTGCCTGGTTCCTGATTCTAGAATGAGCGGAGCAGTAGTGGTGACTGCTCAGTGGTCTAAATCCGATCTGGCGGGGTCCTAGCCCGACAATATCACCTATCGGGTCTTACCTACCTATATGTCGAGGCTACTGTTGACTGATCCGAACCTTTGAGCGAGACGAGCCACGAAAGTCTGCAAGTTAAGCGCCATAGATTGTAGATTGACTGTAGATTGCATTGCGCCTTTCTGGCGTGTCTTTTAACGTATTGCGCTCGTCACAAAACCAGCGGCTAGAACGGTACTTGGCGCTTATCGTAGAATGGTTTTTCTGCACCGTAGATAAGAGCCGCCCCCACAATTGACAGAGCCCGGAATTGATGTCAAGAGCAACGGAGCCGCTACTAGGAGAACATCCAAGCTTGACTGGGAAAGGTAACCAAGCAAGGGGTGTGAAAAATACACCGCCGATACACCACAACCTTTATCACAACTAATAGTTATAAACTAACTATCTATAATAAAATAAATTAAGAAAAGTATTACTAAAATAAGTTTTAGTAATAAGCTTTATATAAATTATTTAAACCTTAAAGTTAATTATTAATATATTTTAAAATAATTATAATAATAAAAAAGTATATAAGGGTTAATAAAAATAAGAAGATTTATAATAATTTATAAATAATTTATAAAAACTTATTTTAATATATATTAAAAACTATTAAGATAATATTATAATATTAACTTATAGATTTTTTTAATAAAATATTATTATATTTTATAAATTTATTTAAAAAATAAATAAGTTTTTAAATAAAATTATTATTAATTTTATATTAATTTTATATATATAAGATTATAAGTATATTAAAAAAGATTTAAGTAAATAAATTATTTAGTAGTTTAATTATATTATAATATTTTTTTATAATTATTATCTTTTATCCTAAGGCTATTATAGTAATAATAAATGTGTGGTAGTTGATGGTGTGGATCGGCGATGTTTTTTTCATACCCAGGGCCAAGGCATCGATTGCTAAAGGGTCAGGGCAGATGCAGTTAATACTCCAGATCGTGTGGTGGAGGCAGGTGAGAGCGGACATCCATAACTTTGATGGCTGACTCGGTCATTGTCCCCGGTAAAGTGCCGACTATCCGTTCAAATCCCACGAGAACCGCAGTGCTCAATCCAAATATGTTAAGCCAGAGAAAGCAAAGCGCCCCACTGAATGGAAATTGCCGAAAAAGCATCAATTGGCGCCCCACAGCACCTCGACCATCACTCACCCTACAGTGATTCGGATTTCTGTTGGAACAAAGAAAACTCGAATCTGGTACAAAAAATGGTACAAGATGCGATGGGCATCGCAACTTGGCCGTGTATTCAATTACCGCTAGGGAAGAGTCAAAGGGCAAGCCACTTAACGAGATGGAAATAGAATGCAAAGAGAACCGCTTGAGCTAATGGATATAATCCATGTATTGAGCACCTCGCAACGCTTCCTGACGACACCGAATTCAGTTTAACCCAGCCCTGTGCACGTGGCGTATGCTAGCGGCAAAGTACTATGCAGTTAGTATTGCGCAGATCTCCTGAGCTGCTCCAGTAAGACTGCAGCGTAGCATTCATTCTCTTTCATGTCAACTATTTACGTACAAGTGCCCCACCGGCGGGGACCATTAAAGTTAGCCGACAATGGACACACGTTGACACGGAATAAAGTTCGCTTAGCCAGCCCAAGTCGTACAGTAGCGTTGCCTGTCTCCCCTCGCAAGCTTCGTATTGCCCTGAGCAATAGCAGACAAGAGCAGAGCAACGGCAGAGCACAGACGTTGACCTTTCCAGAGGAGAAGTGGTTATCGCATTTAAGATGCTCATCCATTTGCGATTCTTGACAATTCTGCACCGCAGTTTACTTTGTACATTGTTCCGCAACCAAGGAAGTATACAAGATGTGAAAGAATGAGCCAATTCGCGAAACACAGACACGGCAACACGGGTACTCGACTCAACGATTGCCGACTGCATCGCATCCACAGTATGCGGCCCACGAGACTCCATCTTACAAGGATGTTGACGAATCAGAATGAAATACTAGAGGCACTCGAGGCCAAGTTGTAAGTGTAACTTGAATAGTAGTTCTGGGAAGGATGAACAAGGGTTAGGGTTATACATCGCACTACCGCGTTGGTACAAAATTGACATGCAAATACTGTTTATAGTCTTGCTTACGTCTGAAAGAATATCGTATAAATCTTCAAAATGATTTACGCTTGCACGGGCTGTGCAGTCTTTGGAAGTGTGTCTCACGTCCAACGTCGGCTTTCATGCAACCCGCGTGGCTGTGCCTTGCCAAAGAGACGTTACGCCAGAGTAGACCAATTTTCTTTTTTTTTTTTTTTGGTTTTTCTCATGGTTGCGTGCTAATATGAACAAAAATACCGGTAATTCCATCTCATGCAGGATTCGCCATGTTCTTGATTTGCATAGCCGCATGAGTGCTGTTTTTGTGTCTCGGCTAGCAACCACAAACCAACGACGACACGTCTCGCAGCTTTCAGGCCTCTGCTTTAACGATTCTGTCCCGCTGGTTGTCGTGAAACTCTGCTTTGCTTTAGAAAGGCAAAATCACTAGATTGTGGATTCTAGTAATAATGCTGCAATTATTTTGGAGGCAATGCGCTGCTGTGCTATGCTTTGTGCACTGCGCCACTCTCCTGGGAACAAGCTAACAGGATGACAGGCTAATAGTGTGGGCATGGGTCATACCGATGGTGACTCGAGGGCCGTTTTATGCGCAAGAACTGCATGAAATGAATAGAAGTCTTGCTGCAATAGCCGCCAAGCATGGGCGCCGAATTACTGAGTATTCGAGATATGAATTGATCAAGTGTACACTGTCGTGCAGCCGAAGCAGCATTCCGGTCCGCCTGATTCAGGTCCATGCAGCATATGACCGAAAAGTGTGCATTCAACTTTTTCAAGCCGTCCCAGTGCAGAAAGGGCAAAAAAAGAAAAAAAAAGCATAAGTCATTTGAGAACTTCATTAGAGACACATTATAAATATACAGGGCGCCTGGTAGGTTCAGCTCAGTTTTTCGCACTACGCTTCGCAACTCGTCCAAGAAGTAGATGCAACGCCATGTATGCCAGCACACCAGTCAAGCACAGGCCGCTGATGACGCCAAACCCGGTAAGATACTTTGGAGCGTCCTCTGCCGGAAACAAGTAGGCTCCGTAAATCTGTGCCAGGTTTCCCATGGCATTGACCAATGCCAGTGACACTGCTTTCGCTTCGTTGGGCATTGAAGAAAACGTCACCGATGCGTACGACAGCGCAAGACCATTCGATGCCCAGAGCCCCGAGGCCATGATGACAAGAAGGGCATATCTCGCCTTGACATTGTACACGGCACATATAATAATGGAGCAGAGCATTGCAACACTCATCATGGCCCCGAGAATTACGCCGCGCCATTTCGAGTTTTTGTCGGCAACGTATCCTATGACGGCTGTGGTGACAAATGCAACGCCAAAGATGGGAATAGTCATGTACTGTGCTTCTTTTTGTTCATATCCGAGGCCTTTGACCAGTGTCGGATAAAAGTAAGATAGAGTGGAAGACCCGACGATGGCCTGTCAAGTAGAACGAATCAGACACGGACCCAGCAAGGTGGGACACGGATTTACTTTGATTTATACTTACCATGTAGCCAACAACAAGTAACAATGTTTTCCAGCTGGTCAAACTCAACTTTAATGCCTGTAGGTGAGTCAAATGTGGCTGTTCCTCGGTGGTGTGACTTCTAGCATCGACTTGAAGTCTCCGAATAGCCAAACTTCTCTCCACGACGCTGAGCTTGCGTTTCGACATATTGCTAGGGAAATCCGGAATAATAAAGACGGCAATGACGGCCGTAATCATGGTGCCCACACCCTCGACAATGAAAAGCCACCGCCATCCCTGTATTCCATGCGCATCGTGCAAGCCGCTCGTAATGGAGCCGGCAAGAAGGCCACCAAAGGCGCCGGATAAGATGGCAGCAGAAATGTACACGGCAAAACGCCGGCTTTGCTCCTCTTTGCGATACCACGAGGACAGAATCATGAGGATGCCGGGCGCGAACCCAGACTCCAAGAGGCCCATGAGGAAGCGAAAGGCAACAAAGGCGCCGTAGTTGGGCGTAAAGGCCATGCCAACGGTGACGCCGCCCCACAGGAACATGATGGTCGCAAGGTAGCGACTCGGACGAGTTCTGGTCAGAATCATGTTTGACGGCACTTCAAAGACGACATAGCTGACGAAGAAGACTGTCAAGGCGATGGAGTATTTGTTCGAGTCCAGGCCGAGGTCCTTGTCCATCCCGGCAATCTTGGCGTTTCCAATACTAAACGGTTAATATCTGGTTGCCAGATGCAGTCAGAGATCGAGACTTACTTGGTTCTGTCCATGTACGACAACAAATACATGAACCACATACAGGGCAGAATGTACAAGTCAATCTTTCGAACAAGCTTCTTCTCCTGCTCTAGTTCTTCAGGCGTCAAGGCAGTATCCATGGTGGATGAGCTATTGGATGTCTCCAACACATCGTGGTGTTCACACTCGAGCTGCTTTTCCATGATGATATCGGATGGCATGTTTGTGTTTATATAAGCCTGGAGACAGGATGACGCCAAGGCAGCATGATGCTCAAAGTCTCAGGATATCGCAGTCGGCGAAGCAGAGTGCCATCTTTATCAAGTTTTCGGCGCCCTCGCAGACAGCAGTCAACGTTGGACGAGTGTCGAAAAGGGAGAATGGGTCTCATGGCTGAGCAACGGTCTGCGGGGGGGCCGATCAACAGTTTAGGCGGGCGTGGGGAAGAGTGTTGAATATTCCTCGGAACTAGGCTTTCTGGGGTAAAAAGTGTGGGGGAGCTGCGGAGGGCTGATCGCGTCTCGCGCACCACTTATACGCAGTCGTTCGATAAATCCTTCGGCAAATAGTAGAGACCGCGTGTCGCGGCCCCTGTAGATTCAAAGCCACTTACGGCAGACCGTTTCAGCGAGTCGTGTAAGTGAAGGCGTGGCTGGATGTCCGCCCAGCGGCTTTTGACATCGGCTACAGGCAACTCTGGGGCGTCTCTACGCACTGTATTTAATCACAGCAAGTGAACTTGGCAAAACATCATTACTTTGATCTTTCCAACTGCCTTTGCATTCATTACATCTCACGACAGGCAAATTTCATCCTTGCCGCAATGGTTGCAGTAGCTAATGGCGCGATTGTGCACGATGGCGGCGCCTCATCCCTGCCCACAACCCTGAGCACACTCCCTGGCCCCAACCACGACTGGAGCGTAACTCTCAAAGACAAAGTCATTGCCAGTGCGTATCACCCTCATTTATGTCGCAGCCTGCATGTTGACAGTGAAAAGTCACTGGTGCCAATCAAGGTATTGGCCTGGCACTTGCAGAGGTGTGCCTCGCCAACGACGCTGCGTCCGTCTTTAGCTTGGACATTTCAGTACCCGCGGAGTCATTCGCGGATCTGGAAAAGTGTTTCCCGGGCAAGCTAGAGTTTTGGCACTGTGATGTCACAAAGGAAGAGAGCGTCCAGGCGGCGCTCGATGCCATTGTCGCCAAGAAGAAACGCTTCGATGGCATGATTGCCAATGCTGGAGCCACAAAGCACCAGCCCGCGCTGGACTTTACCATGGACCAGGTCAAGCGACTGTTTGAGCTAAATGTTTATGGCTCGTGGAACTGCGCGACCGCCGCGGCGAGAACATTCATCAAGCTCGGATGCAAAGGCAGCATTGTCTTCACCGCAAGCATGACTTCATATCGTCCCAACAGAGTAAGCTACCGCGATGCCTTACACTGCGAGGAAGCAAAAGAGAGATTGTGCGCTGACCGACTCAATTTAGGCTGCCCCGTCGGCCCCCTACGGCGCAACAAAGGGCGCGGTGCGAAACATGACGCACACTCTGGCCATGGAGTGGGCACAATATGGCATTCGCGTCAACAGCATCTCGCCTGGGTTTGTAAAGACGGCATTGACGTATTATATCGAAAAAGACCCGGAATGGGGGAATAAGATGAAGAATTATGGTGGAATGCCTCGTTTGGCTCTGCCGCAGGAGCTTGGCGGGGCGTACGTGTACCTGCTGAGTGAGACGTCGACGTATACTACTGGTATTGATATTCCCATAGCTGGTATCGTGGGAGCTTGGTAATTAGAACGGCAATTTAAAGCAATCGAGTGGATGCAATGAACTTCTTGTCCGCTAAAATATTCTACTTCATGTTGCCGCTTTCCAATGGGGTACTTGTATCACGACCCAGTCGCTGGGGCTTCCTTCTCGGTCGTATCATTTGCCTCCTCGTCGGTAAGCTTGTCCTTAGCCACCATGCCAAATTCGGTTTTGTTCTCTTTTCTAAGCGGCATCTGCTTCATAACTATAGCGGCGATGAGACCAACCGCGCCGAAAGCAATGGCAACTTGCCAGGTCCGCCTGAGAGCGGTGCTCTGCACAGAAATTACCTGAGCACGTATCTGTGGCGAGAGCAGCTCCAGAAATCGAGACTGTGCAGCACCGTACGCCCCACCGGCCTTAAATTTGGCCGTTACTGCGGGATCGTTGATCGCCCCCGAGCCCGCTAGCTGGGCGGCGCGGCTGGTGTAGACGGTACCGGCGATGGCGACACCCCACATGACGCCAAAGCTGCGCATGAAGCCAAACGTGGCCGTCGCCAGCGCGGTGTCCTTGTCAGTCAGTGGTGCGAGCAGCGCCGGGAGCATGGCTGCAATGCCAGCGCCTGCGCCAAAGGACTCGACTATCTGGAAGCCCACCCAGACACCCGTGCTTGAGTTCTCGTCCAGGAGCGTGAATATACCGAAGCCGATAGCGACAGTGGCAAAGCAAAAGACAAGAATGGGCTTGTAGCGACCAAACTTGCTGAGAAGCAAGCCGCCTATGATGGCGCCTGGGAGAAGTGCCAGGATGGTGGGGAGAAGGTAGATGCCTGCTCTGTAGGCAGATACGCCGAGAACACCTTGGAAGTACACTGGGAGGAAGTAGAGCACCCACATGGTAGCGATGCCGTGCAGAAATGTGATGAGAAAGACAGCAGAACTGATGGAGTTGTTAAAGAGGTGAAGGGGCATGATGGGATTGGGCGTAAGACGCTCGTTACCTTGGATAACAACAAATGCGCTCATCGTGGCCAGGCCAACCAGAAGCGGCACCAGGACCTGATATGACGACCACGAGTGTTGGCCTCCCGCCCAGCCAAGGGCAATTAGCACTGGCACAGAGCCGCCGATGAAGAGGAAGTTGCCCAGCCAGTCCAGGCTTGAGAACTTGGTGGCCCACGTCTGAGATTTGTCATACTTGACTTTCAAAAAGGCAAAAAGAAGCACAACGGCAACACCACCAATAGGTAGACTCATGTAGAAGGCCCAGCGCCAGGTGCTGTAGCTGACGAGCAGGCCGCCAAAGAGAGGCCCGAGAACGGCTCCAATGCCGACCATACCAAGCACGGCACCCATATAGGTGCCTCTGTCGCGGAGTGGCACAAGGTCGCAGATGACAATCTCGCAAAGAACGCCGATGCCTGCGCCTCCGACGCCTTGTAACGCTCGACCGGCAATCATGGCAGCCATACTGTTGGCTCTGCACATCTTCCTCGTTAGTAAGAGTTTTAGGCTCCATGGAATGGGAACAATTCACCCTCCACAAACACCGCTTCCAATCATAAAGACAACCCCAGATAAAATCAGCGGCCATCGGCGCCCGAATACATTTGCAAGCTGACCAAACATGGGCATAAGAGAAGTCCTGCAAGACAAATGGCCCACGGTCGGTTAGGCACAAACCGGGCGGAAACTGTGGCTCAAGTCTGAGCAGTTTGGGGAAGACTTACATGGTCAGAAAGTATGCGTTGGAAACCCATATAAACAGTTCTCCACCACCCAAATCGTCAACGACAGATGGCATGATTGTCGATGTAACTGTGCCTTCCAGTGTTGTGAGGAGGCTGATGATGGCGAGGACGACAATGATGGCCCAGAACCTTGGCCCCCTCTCAAATCTTGGTGAATTCTGCGGCGTCGCTCCATCCGGCGAATCATTTGAAGTCTCTTTAGACTTTGTAGTCGAGGCGACTACATTATGTTCTGTCATGGTGCGCAACGGATTAATCGTCGGGTCGAAGCAGCATGAGGCGCAAGTGCTAGGCCAGCCTGGAACTCTCTTGCACTTGACGGGGGTCTCGAAAATATTCTAGTCGCAATTAAGTGGCATCAATCGAGAACATTTGCTCTTTTAAAGGCGAATGGAGTCTAGAAGCCATGGTGGCGTGGTTTGAGGCCGCGGAAGGTTTTCGTGTTCCAACGCGGCCGTCTTCATCAGAGATCAGGCTGCGAAAATGATACGCCACTGCTGATGCTAGTTCTTCTTGAAGGTAAATCAAATGATGCCGTTCGAACTCGACTCAAATTTCGATTTGTTGACCAGGTCGAGCGGCACGTCCCATCTGTCTGCCAATCGTGACATGTTTGATGTGTTTGACCATTAAAAGACCGTCACCTTGCTGACCCCCGCAACATGCCAGGACGTAATTGTTGGTTCGAAGATCGATAGTAGAATGACCAGCAAAGCAGGACGGAAAGGGGCTCGTTATTTTTGCTGATTGGTTGAGCAAAAAACTCCGAGGAGGGTTTTCTGTTTGTGCTGTATTGATATGTGGGGCGGCTTCATAATGTCGCGAGCGAGGCTCCTGACTCCTCGGAGACTTATTTTATGCATCGCCCATCACTGATCAAGTCTTGGTCAGGGACTGGCCATTTATCCTTACAACATGACACTGGATACTCGTTCATCTTTCTTTAAGCTATCAACAACGTAGCTCAACCCCGCGCGTCATCGCTTGTCTATCCTTACCGAACAACCGGAGGTCTTCTCCTTTATTTCTTTGCAAGAACATAATCAACCAATGCTGAAGCCTGCAGTCCGGCGCTCCGCCTGCGACCAGTGCAGAGCAAAGCGAGTTCGATGTCTTCGCGCCCAAGACAGCATGGCGCCGTGCGCGCGCTGCTGCTATATGAGCACATCATGCGTCACAAGCGTCTCTCGCCGTCCAGGGAGACCACCCAAGCAGACTTGCGCTGATGTCGATGGCACCTCAAGCTCTCGAAACACCGCAACGAGCTCGAACTCCTCGCCTGCTTCCTACAGCTCGCCGATGGCGCGAGAAATGCCTCACGATGAGATTATTGCATTTACGCCTAAAAGAGCGTCAGCGTGCAGTCCCGTCAGACACATGTCTAGAGATGCATTGCACAGTATCGTAGCGCCGCATCCTGGCATTGCCAAGTCTTCCGCATACTCTCATCTGTCAAAAGACTTTTTGTCTCATGAGTCACAGCCAGAATTCTGGGCCGCCTTGGGGGACAGTGACCCTTTCTTCGGCTCACATTCCATCCAGCAAAGTCCTACGCCGGCCCAAGATATGATCCCGTGGTTACTCGGTCCGGATACGCAACCGGGCTGCTCAGATTATGTTGACGAGACGGCTAGCCCTGCTCTCGATATCGATGTTGATCCACTCCTTGATAGTGAGGAAGGTCTTCTGCCCCTGGCGCGCCCTGAACAAAGTTCTAGCAGCAGTGCACCGAGCTCTCTGATAGGGTTCCGAGAGGACATGGATCGGCGCATTGCCATGGTTGACATTTATTATTCAGAGCCCTCAAAAGTCATGCAGCGCTGCAGAGATGATGACCTGGGCCGAGATGTCAAAAATCCGGCAGCAGCACTTCTTACGTGCTGCAAAACACTTGTCGACAATATCCAGAGCTTACTGCCGCCAGATTACTTGTGCACAAAGACCGAAGATGGACTTGATACCGAAACCCTGCTCTTGATTATGTCGTGCTACCTTGCGATGATGAGACTGTTTGACTCTGTCTTCCACCGCATCTACAAACACCTATGCCAGGTGTCACCGCAGTCGTACTTGCCCAGCAAGGTCAAATCGGTGATTCGAATCGGGGGACTCTCCTCGCTACAGGACATGCCGCTAAAGACGTACGCAGTAGGCGTTCTCGATGCCATTCAGTGCCAAGTGCAAACCCTAGAGCGGCTCATGGGGATTCCGACCGAATACTGCCTTGCGGGCGAGGCGGCTCCCTCATCCACAACGGCTTCGGGAATATTCTCCCGTGTAGATCGTGCACGATTATTCTGGATCGTTATGACCCAAGAGGATGTTAAATCACGGCGGGGACCCAAGTCATACGTACAATCCATACGAACCAGCATGAAGGAGTCACTGGCATTTCTCGATGACTAGGTAGAATTTGGCTTCTCTGGTCACTATACCTACTGCCTGATCGAGCAAGGGATATGGATATAAGGAAAGAATAGCGGTAGAGAATTGAAGCATCAATTCCCGTACAATCTGCCTCAGACGACAGCAGCCGCCTTTTTGGTCACATCAGAATCGTATTCATCAATCAACTTGACTTTTCCCGCCGACGCCGATTTCCGAAAAAGAAAAAAAAACAAAGAGGTATGAGTTTCTGTCTCCAGTCAGTCGACAGGCCACGACAACTCACCAGACCAAAAGTATATCCTAACCATTCCTTTCAAAAGTATATCCTGACCATTCCTTGACGAGTCTTCTCGCCAGCTCAACGCCAATAGCCCTCTGCCCTACACACGGCACCTGCGCATTGTTGCTCAAGACAGACCTCTCGACCGAGAAGCTGTCGTGGGTCTGTGATGGTGCACACGCCTGCCACTTTACTGGCGGCAATCGCCACGCCGAGCCCGGTGCCGCAGATTAAAATGGCCCTGTCGGCGGTGCCGTCGGCGACCGCTTCGGCGGCGGCAATGGCAAAGGTCGAGTAGGCCGTCTTGTCTAGTTCAGTTTTGAGGCCTACGTGGATGACTTTTGCAACACGTGTGTCTGATGCTAGGTCGTGAGAGATGATGGATTGGTAGGAGAAGCCGGCGTCGTCACCGCCAATGACAATGCGAAGCTGTGAGCTCATTGTGGCAAAGGCTGGGTTCGTTGCTGAAGATTGTGTGGGTGCGATTGGTGCGTTGTGTGAGTATCAATGCGAGCATCGTGTGGCAAACAACAAATTCGGAAGTAGCTCTCACTTCGATGAAACTATGTATTCTTTTTTTTTTTTTTCTTTTTTGGAAATTCGGGTTCATATGTTGATCAGCAGCCCATTATTCCGGCGTGGCGTCTTGAGCGTTGAACGATCTTCGAGGTGTTGTGCCTCGAGACGCGGTCGCTTTCTTCGCGTGGGTGGTTGCCAGGTCTCGTAGCGTCATCTTGCCAGTGAAAGCTGCGAAGTTGGAGCCGCACGTCGGAGCTCGATGAAACGCTAATACATGCTCTATTAATGGTACGGAAATACTTACTGAAAGTCACGCGAATATGAGGCCGGCCCTTCCTAAATTTTCTCACACCAGTCGAGCATCTCGTGAACCCGATACGACAGCATGACTGCTTGGGATCCGACCAAGAACAAGACATACCAGATTCTCAAAGACGCCGAGGAAAAAGGCTATGGCGTCGTCGCTCCCATCACTTATAATATCGAACACATCATAGCCTTTATCCAGGCCGCCGAAGCGAAGCGCAGTCCTCTCATCCTACAAGTATTTCCATGGGCCATTACCTTTTCGTCCGGACTCCTTGTGATTGCGGCGGCCCACGCCGCAAAATGTGCTTCTGTCCCGGTCGCTATTCATCTCGACCATGCGCAGGATGAGGTTCTCATCCGACAGGCGGCGGACACGCTCCCGTTTGACAGTATCATGGTGGACATGAGCCACTACGAGATGGACGAGAACCTGGCCAAGACGGCAGAGCTTGTCCGGTACTGCCACGAGCGCGGAATCGCTACGGAGGCGGAGCCGGGCAGGATCGAAGGAGGCGAGGATGGCATTGCAAGTACCGAGGACCTCGAGGGCGCATTGACGACCGAGGAGCAGATTGAGGAGTTTGTCGCAACGGGGATTGATTTCCTTGCGCCGGCGTTTGGCAATGTCCACGGAGAGTATGGGCCACGCGGGCCAGAGCTGCAGTTTGACAGGTGAATTTTTTTTTTCTCCGATACTGCCCGCCTGGCACAGTCGATGTGCTGTTACTGACTGAAGCCGTATTGATGTAGATTAAAGATGATTCGGGACAAGGTAGATGGCAGAGTGCGCGTCGTGCTTCACGGAACCAACGACTTTCCACAAGACATGATGCAAAGATGCATCAGCGAGGGAGTATCTAAAATCAACGTCAACAAACTGGTACTAGATGACTATTTGATTCATCTGAAGACGAAGGCGCCTATGCTCAATTTGACAACGTCGATGGAACAAGGTGTCATGGCGGTACGAGGCTTAATGGAGTGGCAAATGGACGTCTGCAAGTCGACGGGAATGGCCCCGTAAAATGTGTAGATCAATCAGTCAATTCAAAAAGCTTCTGTCATGAGAAGTCTTTTTACTTTGCCGTGCCCGCCCCTTCTCTCGCACCACTGAAGAGGGTGCTCCCGACCAAAACCGGCAAGTCACTTATTCCGTCATGTACTTGCTCATCAAAAGAAACCCGAGAAGGTACATTGCACCGATCTGCCGGTTTTTGTCAGAAGTACCCTCTTGAGGTTAAGAGAGAGGGGGCGAGCACGGCTAGTCATCGCGCGTGCTGTTGTAATCATCCGCGTCTACTCTCTCCCAGTCCTTGTGCAGGTCTTTTCTCCACATGGCCATTGGCGGCCAACAGACACGAGCTTCACATTCTTCCATCAAGGATATAATCTTGGCCCTCTGTTCCCCGTCAGTAACACACAGTCCAGCGCCATACAGGCACTGCGCAGAGAGAATCTGGCAGCTCTCATCCTTGAGCTGCAGCGCGATGCCGCATATCGTGTTGACCGCCTCGGACAGCGTCCGTTGCATCTTCAAGTATCCATGAAAGCCCGTCGAAAGTGTTTCTACAGTGTGCAGTGTGAGCAGGATCTGCGCAAAGCTGTACGCCTGCAGCGCCGCGCCGAACCGAGGTGGATGAATCCAGAGCGGGGAAAAGACCTGGCCAGCAGCAGCTTTGGGCGTCGGTAGCACCTTGTAGCCTTCACCGAGGTGAGCTTTCCATTGCTCCATCATCGATACCAGTGTGCTTCTTTGCTTAGTTAGCTTTGTCTTGTCGACGGGATTGTGCGACGTTGCGGCTTGGACACTAGCACGATAGTTGATGGCCTGGGATAGGATGTAGATGGCCATGTCAGCCAGCTCGTTCTGATCAAGCTCGTGAATTGCTTTCTTCGGCACCCAGAAGCTGAGACAGGCTCGCGACTCGCGAAAAGCCGCCCACACGTCCTGCCGGAGCCAAGCCCACCAAACCGACTGGCGCAGACCCCCACAGCCACCATCCACATCTTGGGATCTCTGAATCCAGAAGATTCCCTTTAAATGCCGCTGCCAGTTACCAGAGCCATCCGACTCGTCGAGCATTTCGTACACGGAAATTATGAGCGCAGTGGCCAGGAGCTCTTCGGAATGAGAGTAGCTAGGGTACTTGAGAGTTTCGCGCACGTATTGCAGAGTCTCGTAGTAATACCGGATCCATTCTCCATCTTCGTAGTCGCCATCAATATCTCTGCGTAGCTGGCGGGCGGCAGCGTCGATACCGCTGCATTGGTGCTTCGAGGACAAGGCCAGAATCGCCTTCATCAAACCCGCATTTCGAATCGCCAGACGGATCGCATAGCTGGAGAAGAGCTTATGCGGGTCAAACAGGTCGAGCCACGAAGCACATCGATCAGCGAAATAGCGAAACAGCATAGCCTCGTGCGCAGAGAGTATCACATCTCCGCCCGATTGCCACGCAGTCCGCTCCAACTCGGGATCCAAATTCTCTGGTAATTGGGCCTGGCCATTCAACAGTGCAGGTGAAACATGCACAAAGACAGAAGTCGTTTGCGGCGGCTGCTGCTCTGCACCTCGCGTTTGCTCACCACCTCGTGTTTGCTCATCTGGTGGCAGAAGACCCGTAGCCAATGGGTGATTGCTGTCTGCCTGTAATGCATCGCTGGCTAGCAGATCCAACCAGCGAATGGATGCAAAGTTTGCCGACCAGGTCCCGGATGCTATAGACCGCGGCGAACAAATAAAGGCCTGTTCGTGTTCGCACTGCACCGTCAACTGCTCCTCGCCGGTTGGCGGCACGGCCTGGCTGCCGTAGCTGTTGGCCACCACATCCGGCTGCTGCGTCGCGGCTGGTATCGGCGACGAGGCGGCTTGCTCGTGGCGCGACTCAGTCTGCCGATAATTTCCACCGCTGACCCCAGACGCCAAAGTCGATGCGGCATCCGAATTCTGGGGAAACAGGCAACGACGATCCGAAATGGAGCAGGGACCACACACTGGTCGCTTTTCGTCGCACTTCTTGTGCCGTTTCCGGCACGTCAAGCTAATATGCCACTTTTTTGTCAGCATCGACGCGCGACGATGCTGTGGTTTACGTACCAGCCGGTGGTGGTTCTGAGCCCCGTGCCGCGCGACTTGCGAGCACGTTTTCGCGCTCCCTCGCCCGTATTCATGGGGTGTGATATGGGGCAAGTTGACGATGGCAAAGGATGAGAAAGTTGTTGTCATGAAGGGGGGCGTCTCGCGGATGACGCGTAAGATATAGTTAGCGTCTCGGGGACAAGCAAGGGGAAATTGACTGCAACTTGAAAAGCAGCTCAATTAGCAACCAGCGAGCAAGTCAATTGCTACCCTGGCTTGCGCCCGCGTTTTGGACTCTTCAGCTTTATTTACTGATCCCCAGCAACGCCACCCGTGGCTGGGTGTGTGGCGTGACCGCGTCTCGCGGCACAAGCCAACCCTTACATTCTCAAGTTTGCCCGACATCAACCATACCAGCTCGGAATGCGTCGAGCGCTTCGGCGCTGTTGTTTACCGCATCATGGACCAATTTAATCCCATGACGAGAATGCACTCGAAAGCTCTCCGTATCTTACCTTCTCTCTACGCCACCACTTTCTACAATGTCGACTAGGCACTATTTTCCCGACACGGCGGCAAACACGTTGGTGCCGTGCGCCCTTCGTGCGCTGACTAAAGCAAACCCTCATCTGTTTCTAGATGAAGCGCGGCGTGTCGTCTCGAATGTTCACCATGACCAGTCGCAAGTGAGCGTTGTCGGTGGCGGCGGCTCCGGCCACGAGCCAGCATGGAGCGGCTACGTTGGCAGTGGACTGCTTTCGGCCGCGGCTTGTGGTGACATTTTCGCTTCGCCGAGCGCGAGCCAGGTTCTCGCTGCAATGGAAGCAGTCCCGTCAGAAAAAGGCACGATACTGTTGATTACCAATTACACTGGTGACCGCCTGCATTTTGGACTGGCTGCTGAGAAAGCCAGGGCCAAGGTTGTCGCGTCTGGCCAACACAGCAATGCAAAAATTGCTATTGTCGCGGCAACGGACGATGTATCTATTGGAAGGAGTAAATGTGCTCGAGTTGGCAGAAGAGGCCTGCCAGGCCATGTATTCAGTAAGTTAATGCCTGCTGCTCTTCTACAACTTGGTGTGTGCTGACGTCTGATTCAGCTATGAAGATAGTGTGCTCTGCAGCCGCCGAAAATTGGCCCTTTGATGACTGCGTGTGTCTCGCCGAAGCTGTCAACGCCCAGACCGTATCCATTGGCTCAGCTCTAGATCACTGTCATGTTCCTGGACGACAACATCAGTCGGTCGCAGAAGACACTTGCATCATTGGCGCAGGAATCCACAACGAGCCTGGACGACGTATGCTGACACCATTTCCACCCGTTGCCGAGATTATCAAGGAATGTCTTGGTCTTCTGTGTGATCAAGATGACCCCGAAAGAGGATTCGTCCAGTTTGATAGCAGTGATGAGGTCGTCATGCTGATCAACAACTACGGAGGCCTGTCGATCCTAGAACTCGGCGCGCTGACAGACAAAGTGCAGAACCAGCTTGCGGAGCGGTACAGCCTCAAGCCTTGCCGTACAATGGTTGGCGCATTCGAGACATCGCTTAATGCCCCAGGGTTTTCCATCTCTCTGGCCAATCTGTCCGCTGCTGCCAGACAGTGCGACAGCACAGCTTCAAAACTCCTGGAGTTGCTTGATCGACCGACCGCGGCTGTCTCGTGGCCCAACATTACCACTGTCGCGATTGATACCGCTTCAATTGGCAAGGACAGTACAAATGGGATGTGTGACAAGCATGGCCACCAAGCAAAAGGAAACGAGATCGAGTCCATCGACCACACATACCTATCGAACGGGGATTTTCCTGTCGACGCGGCATTGCTGGAGAGGGCCATTCGGTCAGCATGCGACGCAGCAATTTCGGCGGAGCCGGATCTTACAAGATGGGATATGGTCATGGGCGACGGGGACTGCGGCGAGGCCGTCAAAGACCTCTGCGAATCAGTGCTCTGTCTTGTCGACAGTGGTGCCGCATCTCAAGGGTCGCTGCTCGATTTTCTCGGAATTCTCATGGAGACTGTCGACAAAATGGGTGGCACACTCGGAGCCATTTTCGGCATTTTTCTGTCTGCATTCTACTCAGCCCTCGCGCAACATGTATCTGGTTCGCTCGCACCGACTCGAGAGGACGCTCACAGCTTGTCCAAGGCGGTGGCGCTTGCTGTCGAGAGCCTGCAGAGCCACACGCCAGCTCGTGAAGGCGACCGAACCGTGATGGATGTCTTTATTCCCTTTGCCAACACGTACGCGCAAGAGGGAGACTTTGCAAATGCGGTCAAGGTTGCGGGCGACAAGGCCCTCGCGACGCGCTTCATCAAGCCTAGTCTGGGAAGAGCGAGCTACGTAGGTGACGCGGCTACGAGAGAGCTTCCTGACCCCGGAGCGTGGGCTCTGTATGAAATGCTTTGGGGAATTGCGCATGGGCTCGGCATGAATGTGCCCCGAGTGAACAGTGGTGTCTACGACGAAACTAGACATAATGCGCACACTTAAGGGTTCCTATGATTGGTCTTAATAGGCTACATTCAAATCCAGCACAGCAGGACTGACTACCAATTGTGGCCTAATGGAGAAGTGAGGCGCAGATCCTGCATACGATCACGTTACCTCTAGCTGAGCCATCCTTCATGCTACCCCGCGCAAAAGTACAGAATCCTATTACACTAATGGCAAAACAATTTTGAGAAATGTCAAGAAATCTGACTGCCACGAAGAATGTTCTGAAATGTTACCCGAGGCCAGCGGTCAAGATCCTGCGGCGACGTCGCTCAGCAGGTAGGTAGAAGGGACCTTTGTTGATAATAGCTACTTACACGCATCATGTAGGCAAGATGAGATCGATCGGGCGCAGATGGCCAGTCCACACATGAAAGAAATGTTACAAATTCTCGAAAAGAACAAGCAAAGCTTCATCGCGAATGTCGAGCGCAGGATCAGGCAGAGGTTCGAAAGGCTTGACGCCCACAGATGTCTTGCCCTGGTGGAGATTGAGGAGACTCGTGAGGCCGACGGGTCTGTTACGGCACAACGCCTTGAGTCTTACCCAGTTAGCATTTCTGTAGACTTCTGGGCTCACCTCAGTGCTTTTATTCGGCAACGCGTCACCAACCAGCAACAAGTGCCTGTGAGAAGATGGATTGACTCGGCTCATACGGTGTACGTAGAAGAGCTGCTCCACCACCAATTTGTCATTCTACTGAATCAATGTCGCGCCGATATGGCGGCTTTCTATTTGCAGCTACACCAAGAAGTCGCCTCAAAACGGGTACAGATGTGCTCTCATGCGCGGGAGCGGCTGCAATCGAGAGAGACGCCATTGACTACGCCGGAGCTTGCAGATTTGGGCTACTTGGACGACGAAGAGATATTGAACGACGTCTTGCGGCTTGCTCGCGAAAGCGAAAGCGAAAACGAAGGGGCAAATTACGCGCGAGCTCTGGAGTTTGTCCAACCACGTCTGCCTCAACCCAGGTTTGAGTGGCAGACTGTGCCGCTTGATCCTCACGTCACACGACGTACCACGTGGCGGGTGATAGAGGAAAGTGACCGAGTTTTTTTACCAAGACTTGAAAGATCAAACTTGAGCACTATTGCAAGATCAATTGCCATCAATCAGGTTAAACTGTTCCTGCTCGAGGTGCTTGGTATAACGAATGAGGACATTTCAACGAGTCGGCTCCCAGAGCCCGCCATGTTGGCAAAGTTGGCCTCGCTGCTCGAGGTTTCGTCACTTGCGGACACGCTCGGTGAAAAACTGGCCACGGCCTTGGCCAACGAACTGCAAGCATCTTTTACAGACCAAAACGAAAAACTCTTAAAGGACTTTGTGCTGAGAGAAGATGACATTCTGCAGCCTCTGGTCAATGTGCTCGTCTCGTCCGTCGACGGGGCCGAAATCGCCAACCGCGTATCACTACAGGCCAGAAAAGTCCTAGCAACAAAGAATCACTCAGAAGTCACACGCAGCATGGAGCAAGGATTTCATCGGATATCAAGCGGAAGATACTCCTGGCTAAAGGAGCTCCAAAAGCTGCGTATCAGCAACGACGACATGGCGGGGCTTTTGCTGGATGAACATGAAGCCTGTCCATGGGTATACTACACCGAAGTGCATTCAGATGAGGTGCAAACATTTGAGAGACCTCTACTTGATCATCATCTCAATGGATGTGCTCATTCTCTACTTGAGACGGGAGAGACAGGCCTTGGCTCCAGATTGCGAGTCGCCGCGATTTCCAACACTAGTTCTCCTGCTTCCTTCCAAGACATTGAGATGATTACAAATCTGCACAAACTCTGTGGTCTAGCTGGTTTTCTCCCAGCTTCACGAAAGGTAGAAACGTGGGATAACTTTGTTGTATTTGAAGAGGAAGAAGTCGAGGTTGCCCGCGTTTCTTTCAATGACCTCGATTACTCCGGTGTCCTGGGGCGTACTATCGCAACCCTGGGAGGGTTATGCACCGCTTTCGAGAAGGCGCAGCATCTTGGTCTCTGCTGCAACTCCTATACAGTGTTTTGCAGACAGAGGGAGTATAGCCACCCAAATATCGAGGCATTTCGAATCCAAATCAGTGTCGCTTGGCAGCTGCTAGAATCTCTGAGGTCTGTATTGGAGACGCCAGAGTCTTGGGATCAGACGGCATCTTCTATGTTGCGCGATCATAGTCCGCTACACTCTGCTCTGCAACCGCTTCTGTACCGTCCCTCGTCGACATTGTTTTACAGAGATGCCCATGCAACGACGAGAAAGAACTGGCTGCATTTTTGCTCACTGGCTGCGCAATTTCTCTCTCTAGCGTTTTTATCATATACCCAAGCACACAAAGACGAGCTGTTCCCTTTGTTCATTGCGAAGCCCCTTGGACGAGTTGTGCTCTGCGGTGCTCGTATGTTCGGCGGACAGAAAATTGAGATGGCAACAAGACCATTAACTTGCATCGGTGATATGCTGGGTACTTCTGTTATTAGCTTCCGACTTCTTTCCTTTTATTCACTAAGAAGAGACGATATCGGTCCAAATCGTTGGCGAAAACTTGACATTTATGCGAATCTCGCAGACATTGTCGACACCTGGGGTCCAGCAGAGCTGCTCTGCGCATCCAGTGATCAGGGGCCTTTTGCGATGAGGATTGGTGGCGGAATACTATACACAGAAGATGATCATGAAAATCAATATCACTGGAGCGAGTCTGTTGACCTGGATAAAGTCTCGCAAAGGGAAATGGACCTGGTGGGGAAGTTGTTGATTGGTGCAGTACATGTGAATAGCGGTTGTCAGTCTGATTATGGAGCTCTCCGAAGACGCACTCGTCTACGAACTCTAAGAACACAAGAGCAGAGCCATCGCTTGGTCTTTGAAACCTTTGGTTTCAGCTTGGCGCAGCTCTTTTCCGTGGTGGTGCAGGCGTCCGTCAAGCACAGCGCCGGTGTATCGCACAAAAAGGCCGATCGAGAGACGGCGCAACACCACGTCATGTCTTTGCTTGACTATTGGTCCGCAGTGCAGGTCAGCTACTGTACGGGAATCTGTCAACGAGTCCGGTTTCGCGACATGGTGGCCGACCTACTTTGTGAGTTCGGACCTGAGAGGGTCCATAGCGTTGCCGATGCCACGGCCTGGAGGCAACTGCTCGCCACGGACATTGTGGGCCGTCTCAAAGGCGATGGTGATGTGATAATTGACGACCCGGTGCACCAAGAACTGTTGAAAGTCAAGGTAAAGGAGATGTATGGTTACCTCTTTCATTCCGGCATCAACGACGACAGGACGCTCCGGGTGGCGTGGCCGAGCCTTAAGGACCGCCACGCGTACTGCCCTGTCCACTGCAGCGGCACTAACGCGTGGGCCAATTTACTGTCCGAGTCGACGCATATTTCGTCTTATGCGTACATTGCACCGCACTGCCTGCAGGCGGGTAGAGGCAGCGCATGTCAGAGCGGCTGGGAGCCGGCCACCGGACTGAGCCAAGTGCGTGCCTTTGCTACCAGGGTCCAGTGTGTGAATGCAGTGAAATCTGTTGCCGAGTTGCCTCATGAGTCTATTTGCTTCTTTCAGCTCATGCGCATAATAGTCTTTGCACAGGTGCATCATCCGGACGGCGAGCCGGTCCTGTTGCGCGTGATCCTGCACACGGTCCGGGCCAGCGTGGTCCGAAGATTGATTGCCATCTGGCATCGGACAGGCACGACGATAACGCAAGTACAAGAAAGTAGAGATGGAGCGACACGGGCTGAAGAAGTGCTGATTGTGTGCGGGTGGGATCCTTGAAGCTGCAAAAAAATGGAGATGAAGTTGAAGACGGGGACATGGACTTGGACATGGCCCAGGATTATAAGGTCAAGAAGCCACGAGTTGCAACGCGCGAAAGACGTGTACGGTCTGCAATAAGACTAGACATGATTCAGGCACTTTTAAACTATCGTGAAGATGGAAGAGGAAGAAAATCCAAGTTAAAATTAAAAGTTTCATTCAGCTATGTTCTTGTTGTAATATTGACTGTTGTAGCACATTAAAGAAGATTGGCACATTACCCGACGGGCTGCCCTTTCGCATTTGCGTAACACTAATGGGAAAACCCCCGAGGGAAAACCACGAGTAAAGAGCAGAACAAAAAGAGGGAAAGCCAAAACCAAGACTTGTCCCGCCGAATAGTCACACGAGCCCCTATAGTAGCCGGAAGGGCAACTCGGTGACGGCCTATATGAGGGGGAGAGTTGCATTTCCCTTTATTCGCCCTTTAAATGCCTGACTGGGCATCCTCGAGCCACGGAGGAGGCGCTGTGGCGCTAAAGGGACCCTTGCTGGTCTTGGCAAAGAACTCTTTGGGGAAGCTCTCGGCCAGAATAGGCATGAGGCCGCGCGAGTCGCGAATCATCTTGACCTGGGCCGCCACGCTCGAACCGGAGCTGCCGTAGCCGGGCTGGCTGACAAAGACGGCGCCGCAGTCAAGGAAGAAGTATTCTCGCTTTTGTCCCAGAACCACGCTGCTCACGTCGGAAGCATCGCCGGGGCTGAACACGGGAAAAGTGGCCGAGCCGTCGGCGGTGGTGTAGCTGGAGTTCTCGTCGAGATGGCAAGCCTCGTCGTACTCGACGGCGAGGCGGGCGGCGAGTATGCCCGCGGTGCTGCGGGGCATGTTTCGGAGCATCTGCTCGCCGCCGGCCCAGCACGACATGGCGGGCGTGGCGTCTTCGGGCTTGCCAATCACGTCAATGACGAACTTGCAGAGGCCCTCGCTTCGCCGGGGGATGGTCTTGATGACGGTGAACTGGCCCCGGATCGCCTGGGGGATACCTGGCGCCTCGGAGCGCTTGTCCAGGCTGCGAATGTCCAGGGCGAGGACGGCGGCCGCAAAGGGCACAACGAGAGAGAAGCGCATTATGGGCGACGACGGTAAGCAAGAGGTAGCTAATTTGTGCGCGGCGAAGAGAGTATGGTGTTCTCAGTCTGTTGTAGACGAATGTAGAACAAGAATGCAAGACAACGCAAGATGTTTTTTTATTCTTTTGCTGTCGGCAACGCTCTGCCTTTATATAGCAAAAGAGGCAATGGCCAAAGCTTCAAACACAGCATAATGTAACAGCTAATTGGCACTTGTGTGTTTTTTTTTTTTTTTTTCGTTTATTTATCCAGCACTACCGAAAAAACGTGTTATAGCTCAAGGCATATAGGTATAAATGGAATTATTCATTGCGTTTGGGGACCTTGTGATGTCTTTAGGCAGACGCTCTGAATCGTTCCTGCATGGCCGAGGAGGTTTCCTTGCGTTATCAATCTGACAGCTTTTTTTTCTGAACACGCCTTGTCCGGCGTGCCCGTTTCATGCAAAAATGACATCTCCGGATCATGCCGTATCTGTCGGGACGAGGGCCGTTCCCGAACAGCCTCCAAGCGATTCAGACTGCCACCGCTAGTGAGCCTCGTAGTGCGGCGTTGACGTGTAAGAGCCCGTCGAGGCCGATTACGCATGCACAGTGTGCTACCGTCTACGTCAGTCATAATAGATTGTAGTCAAGTGCCGTGATAATGTAGACTGCTATATGTATACATGCATGGCTGCCCCTGTCGCTTGTCCCCTCTGAAAGCCCTCCCCGCCATATTCCTTTGTGCGCGGAGCGCTTCCACTTGGCCACCCCCGCCAGGACGCTAACAAATTAGAGGGGTTCTGGTATAAGATACCTATGATAAGAGGAACTTGGCACCTAGAGTGAAGTATGTTGTCTCTCTATAAATACAACAAGCCAGTATAGTAACTACATTATAGAGTTACCGTAAGGCTCTACGAGCCAGTCGGAGTAATATAATATACATACATACATACAAACAAGCCAGTTGGTTAAGCGATGTCTTCCACCTGCCTGGTCAGCTATGCAGGGCTATATGCATGCTGCCATGCATGCTGCCATGCGTCGGCGACTCGGTGGTAGCGAACGCCACACTTGGTCTGATCTTGGCAATTGAGCTAGCGTTTGTTGAGCTCGGGGTTTTGCCATCTGATAACTCCTATACATTTGCCCGGGGCGCATCCTCATGGAAGGGACCTTGTTTAGTTCAAAGGCCCAGCCCGCAACAATTAAATAGGGATATTACGTATGCTATATAGCAACTTTTTTTTTACACCAAGAAGAAATTCCGAGTTTTTCCATCATTGCCTGATTTTGGATTGTGCACTAAAACAAAAAGAACCACGAGATCCACTCGCCTTCTCATTGGCCCGCAACCTTGTAAGTTGTCCAGCCGAGCGAGTCATGACGGCTTGCCTTGTTCTTGGCAGGGGCATTGTAATTTGTAGCTTAGCCGTGGTCGGCAAGAAGCGTTCGTTACCGCCGAGTCGCCGAACGCATGGCAGCATGCACATCCTCACCACCCCTGCAATCGTCAACCTGGCGCAAGTGCCGCGATTGCCCGGGTGCTAATAACTTTTTACAAATCATACATCTTTAATCATTGTTTTTTTTTTCAGCGCATTGCAGTGCGCAGCTGTGACTCGGAAGACAGTATCAACATTCCATGACCTGCTTAGATTTCATCTTTTCCCCTTGCGAGCCTTTCGTCTGCTCGCAATTGCGTCTATAGTAAACACCAGCATATCGCAGTTGTGCCACCGGCTCGGAGGAAACTGTAGGCCCCTGTAGATCATTTTTAACGGAATTGATTGGTTTTTCGAAAAGGCATTGGACTGTTGCCCTGAGAGATCAGCTGCCTATGTTTGCTTTCTCTTGATAGTGCCTTGGCTGTTGGGTTCTTAACACAGGAGCATGGGGATCCAGTAGCTCTGTCACTCTTTGTGCTAGTTCGATTACTCAAAAACAATCAAATTGTAATGTTGTACATTCTGCTCCCAGAAGCGGCGCTAGGTTCCTGGAGCTCGTGCAGGTGATTGATGCAAGGAACTGCATGTCTATTGGTTGTCAAGGGTAGGACACAAGTCATCCATCACTTGCTCAGAGAACTAAATCAGAAAAGAAAGCAAAAAGGTGTCTATATGTTATAATGAACCCATTTTAAGATGAACCTTAGCGAAATTTCTCTGGTCTCGTTCTTAGATGCTCGCGTGGAGAACTGCGTAAGCATTTTGTTCCTCTCGAAATGCTTATGCTCTGATTCATATATCAAGTTTTAATTCAATCTCGCGGTGTACATCACCGACTGCAAAGCTACTTAGCCCCATGTGAGGAGGGTTATTGTAGTACAATAGCTGACTAAGACAGCGTTGGGCCTCGTGGCCTAATGGCTAAGGCATCGGTTTCCGGCGACGGAGACTACCGGAGATTCCAGGTTCGAGTCCTGGCGGGGTCGTCCAACTTTTTTGCTCTAATTCTATCATGACTGGGCTTCATCAGCCTTGTTTCCTTTTTTTTTTCTTTGCTTGACTCCTCCCTCTTATGAGATGTCCTCTTTTATTTGCTCTTGCTCAATCTCATCCGTTTCAATCTTTTACGACGTCTCCCCAATTTATCTGGCTCGCGCTCAATAGAATCGAATTAGCTGGCCTCGACCAGTCACTATGCTAGTGGTATCAAAGAATTTCCAATCAATGCTTCGCAAATGCCAGTCACCTCCCATCAAATAAATCCTCCGTCCCAACGCGGTCTCAACATTTCAAGAATCATATACATATCTCACCACGCCTCTATTGCGCGTGTCCATAATACTCAACTATGTTTCCCTGCGCAGGCCGAACCGGCTGCTGCTGCTGCTGCTGCTGCTGCTGCTGCATAACGGGCGTCTGCGTCATGGCGGGCTGCTTCCCGACACCCGGCATCCCCGCGCCCGAATAGAAGGGCTGCTGCGGGTAGTGGTACGGCGCCGCGACGGGCACATACACGACTGTGTAGGGGTTGCGCAGGTGGTTGCGGAGGTATGTGTCGGCGCATGCCGCGACGAAGAGCACAAAAGCAAAGACAAAGACGATCCAGAGAAAGACGCAGGTGGCAATCATGGGTCCTTTGATGCCCTTTTGCACGCAGAAAGCACGATGCTCGTTGTCGTACGGGTCGTTGTGGTAGCCGCGGTAGCGGTCACTGTCCGACCGGCCATTGCCAGACGAGCTGCTGCCGTAGTCGCTGCTCGTGGGACGGCTACTGGAAGAGCTGCTCGTAGGCCGGCTACCGGAAGAGCGGCTGGTGGGTGGCCGGTAAGGATAGTACGGGTCCTCGTACGGATCGTCATCAGACCCCTTGAGGTAAGGATCGTATGGATCACGGTCGAGCGGCGAGGTGGTGGTTGTAGGAAGGCTACCGCGGATCCTTGTACTGGTAGGTACCATTGTGTTTATGCTGTTGTGCGTGGCTGTAGGAGTTGCAAGTAGGTTGGTGGATGTGGGAGCGTTGATTTGACGGACATGGACAGTAACGACAACAGCATCGACAGCGGGCACATGACGAAACGCGTAGACGTCTACGCCAACGGAGCGACGAATGTCGCCACCCCAGTAGTCGTTGCACTGCGCTAGGCTGATGATTGCAGAGGTGGTAAGGATGCCGCCGACAATCGCCAGGAGGATCCACGAAACGAGCCACACTCCGACGTGGGCACCCGGGTGCACGCCCTGGAGAAATCGGCGGCGCGGGCCGGTGAGAGCAAAGCACAAGTCGCTGACTGCCCAGACGATGGGGACCAGCAGGGCGCAGGCGCAGGCGGGAAAGACGATGCTGCTGGCCATGTAGTTGTCGCGGAACCGCACCATGGACAGGCCAATGGCGAAGCCGATAATGGAAAATACAATGATCAAGACGTTGAAGATGACCTTTGTCATGCGCCACGAACGGTCTTCGTGGTGGTTGGGGTCAATGTTTCCCGAGGCATCAGCAGCGGGCGGCGTGGCCTTGGCGACGTTGTAGGCTTGCGTGTCGACGCAGGCCATGATGAAGAGAGTCAATGTGTTGAGGCAGAGCAGGATGAGGATGACAAACTGGGCGATGGATAGCGGTCCCAAAGGGGTGTGGTCGTCTTCGTAATATCCGTCAACGATTGTCCAGTGGAGGACAATGGCAAACATGGCAATGAGGCCGGCGTATACGATCCAGCAGATGAGCCAGACACCCGCATGAACGGATGGGTGCAAACCCCGAGAAAACTTCAAGGACGCGCGCACGGCGGTCTCGGCAATGGCAAAGATGATGGTGAGGACGTAAATGGGCAGGGGAATGGCAAGAACTGCGTTTCCGTCGCTTAGATCGAAGGCGCCCGCGGCGGCAGCATGCCCGGACAGGCTGAGACCGACAACGGCAAGGAGAAAGGCGAGAATAATGAGGAGCATATGCTGGCCCTTCCAGGCGAAGAAGAAGGGGGGCTTTTTCTCAGTGTGCACGCCGTGTTGCTGCTCTGGGTCTGTGACAGCATTCACGACTGCAGCATCACGCTGAGGAGCCCCTGGCTGTGCAGCTTGGGCATGTTGCTGCTCGGGGCTCACAGGCTCAGCGCGATGAGGAACAGGCGTTGCCGCCTCGGTCGTCTGTGGCGAGACGGGCAAAGGCGGCAAGGGAGCGTCCAACGGGGATAAAGGTCTAGCGGCTGCGAGATCTGCGGAGGCACGATGGCCATTGTCTCGGACAGTGGGCACACGTTCAGCCGCCTCATGTGTTGGCGAGGTCATTGGCGCGAATTAGCCGTCTGCCTCCAAAAGAGTTTGAACTGTCTGGCGGCACAGTATCTTGGCGTAGATGTGGTCGGTTAGTTGGTGTTGGGTGTTGGGCGAAAGGGGGATCGTGTAAACGGGGGGGTATCGACCAAGTAGACGGCCAAGCAATTGCACCCAAACAAAAGTAAGAAAAGAAACAAGGGAAAAGCGACTGACTGGCCGAGACAGGCCCCGTGAACGAAAGACGGCGACGATGCTGGTGTCAAATTTTTCTTCCTCGCTTGCCCGTGCCCGTTTTCTGGGCAGAGGCAACAACCCGTGGGGAAAAAGGCGAGAATAAGGCTGACAGAGGAGAAATTAGGGTCGCGGGCCGTGGCTCCCAAAAAGGAAAGGCGCCATGCGACAACGGGGGGTGTTCTGATGGAAAGCTATTTCAACGACTGTTTTTTATTGGCGGCCAGGCACAGGCACAGGCAAATCGGCTGTTTTCACTGTTGACTTTCAGCTTTGCCAGTTTGGCGCTAGAGGCTCTAGTCGCCAATCGCGACTCTCCCCGCGCAACGCCACGCTTTAAAAGATGTGGTAATAATAGCAGTGTGCAGGGGCTCGAAAATTTTCTCATTATAAAGGCCCCTGGTCAACCAACATTTAGACCAGAATCATCCGCTTTTCAAGTCTGTGTTTCGTTAACAAAAAGGACGGCCGACTGACGATGCGGATCAAGACCTCTTGAGGCAACGATCTGGTCGTTCACCAGGTGGCCCACAGTATCGATCGTCCAGTCCGCTGACTTTAGGAGGTCCGCAACTCGAAATTAGACCTTATTAATGAGTAGTGCTACGTGGACCACCCATTTTTACTACGTGGACGAGCCTCACGTGACACTATAAGTGGGTTTATTAAAGGTACCTAGCTTTTAGTGTAATTTACATATAAATAGAAGTATCTTTTAAAAATCTAATATATTTAATTATTTTATATATCCATACTACTATAACCACTATAACCCCTCTATACCCTCCTCACCGCCGCTACTTAAGGCTTTTAATACTAGCTTATTTACTTAAAAAACGCATTTTTACTATTTTTAATAAATATATATATATTAGACCTAAATTAATAATTCTTCTATATTAATTCCTACTACTAACACTACTACTAGTATCACTAGTATTACTAGTATTACTAGCGCTGCTACTAGAAGCTCTTAACACTAGCTAATTTACTTAAAAAATATATTTTTATTACCTTTAAGAAATATATATATAGCTAGTTAAAAAAAGGGTTCTTTTATAGCTATAGTAGCCTTTAACTAACTAGTTTTATATATATTTTTATATAATATATACTTAAATATAATAGCTATATATTATATTATAAAGAGTATTATAATTATAGTAAATTTACTTATTTAGGTATATATTATAATACCTATAAAGGTATTAAGGTTTTATTTATTATCTATACTAAAAGTACCTTAATCTAACTATTTTAAGATAGCTAGGGCCTACTATAGAGGTTCTAGATAATATCTAGATTATATATTTAGTAAAGGGGTTCCTTAATATCTTATTATTAAATTAATATAATTTTTATATATAAAAAAAGCCCTTTTCTTATTAGAGGCTATTAAAGCTACTAATAGGTATATATTAAGTCTAGACTAACTATAATATCTTATTTAATATAGGTCTTTAGCTAGTATATATAAGGAAGCTTATATTAATAGGTAAAGTAATATATTAGCCTAGCTAAAGGTAGGCGCTAGTAAAGGTTATTTAGTTATTATATTAAAGCTAAGGCTTTATTATATTTAGTAATAATAATCTCTAATATTATTTAAGAGACTAATATAGTTAGCTTTTTAAGTTACTTATAATTAAATTTTTCTATCTAGTAATAGGCTATTATAGCTACTTTTTTATTATATTATTATTTTTTCTTTTTAACTATTTATACTAAGGCTATATAGAGTATAAAGAGATTACCTTAGCTACTAATAAGGTATAATTTAGTATCTTTATAGCTACTTTTATTAGGTAAATTTATTTATTAGCTAAAGTTATAATACTTATTAATTTAATGTTATACCTACTAGTTAATTATAAGAAAATACTAGTTAATTATATACTTTATAATATCTTTCTAGTAATAGAATTTAGTATATAAAGCCTACTAATTTTACTTAAAGTCTATACTTATTAGTATAAAAATAACCCTCTTCTAGGTAGTAAGTATATTAGTATAATTATAATTCTTATTAATATTAGCTTTATTAGGCTACTTAATTATAGTATTAACCTTATTACCTTCTTAGGTGGTAGGCTCTTCCTAGTTACTAGAAGAGCCCTTCTAGTATATATAAATTACTTACTAGGTATTAGTATTAATATAAAATATATAAAGTTATTATTAAACATCTAGCTATATTAAAGAAAATACTTTTTTAAGTATAACTTTATTATTTATAATAATAATATTAAGTTATTAAATACTAATACCTTATTAGAAGGATTTAAGTTTATTAGTTAACTACTTATAGCTATTAAGGGTCTTAGTATTAGTTAAGTCTTAGGCTAAATTAATAACTAAGTTTTAATCTATAATACTAATAACCTAGAAAAGGTATATCTTAAAGTAGTTTATTTTATATATATTATTATAGCTAATAACCTATAAAAATCTCTCCTATATTAACTTATACTAGGGGTAAGTCTAGAAAATTCTAACTAAATTAAAGCTATTAAAATTAACTATATAGTAGATATTATTTTCTTATAAAATTTATATTTATTATTATATTAGTATTAGGCTATTAAGGCTAGTAATTTATATCTTTTAATAGTTATTATATATATCTTTTTTAGTAAAAACTAGCTATTTATTAGTATAAGTATTATAGATAATTTAACTAACCTTATAAACTAGAAAAGCTTAATATTTAGTAAGGTTAATAAGAAGTTTTATTTAATTTTAAGTATACTTTTAATAAGTAATATAGGCATAAGGGGTTATAAAAGGAGGGTAGTTATAAGAGCTATCTTTAACCTTATAGGTTTAGAGGTTATTTAAAGCTAAATTTCTTCTTATAATAATATAAAAAGGGTAATCTATTTTTTATATTAAATACTTTTATAAGCTAGTACCTCTTATAGTATATTAGTAGCCTTTTTTATAAGTAATTATATAAGATATATTAAGGTAAGTATTATTAGGTTATTACTTTTTTAATATATAGTACTTAGTAATTATAGCGCTATTTTTATAATAGAATTATTATAATAAAGAAAATAATTTATTAAGAGTGTTAAATAGAGGTGGTGGTAATAGTGGTGATAGAATTAATATATATATAGTCTATAGTTATTATAATGATAAAGGAAGAAAAAGGGGAAATTTTAAGGTATTAGCGGCGGCGTGGTGTTAAAGTTAATAGCGGGGAAAACAAATTACCTAATTAGGCGGTTCTTTTTAGGTACTTTATTTAGTACATATAACGCTAATAAATTAAGGTACCTAAAAAGTACCGTAGCGTGGCAGATCACGTAAGGCTTATCTACGTAGTAAAAATGGGTAGTCCACGTAGCACTACTCTTATTAATTAGGGCCCAACAGTGCGCGAGTTTGGCCGTTTCAGGCTCGATGATGTAGCAATACCACACCAGTCTGAAATGCATCGCTTGGCGCGCATCATCTGCGAATCATTTCAGTCTCTGAATTGAGTAAAAAGACTTAAATTTTCAATAAAAATTTCTCTGGCGCAAGTGTATACCTTTACCTCTTTAGTCACCTTCAGGATGCTTCGATTTCGTCTAGATACGGCGAGGACAGACCAAGGGAAAGAGCATTGACGCTAGCAGCCTTCCACTTCCTGTTCAGCCTTTACTTAATGTCATGATACATTGTCTATCATCAGTCCTGTTGTACTTGGTTCAGAGAGAACCATTTCGCAATCAGGGTAAAACGATACAAGAAAAAAAAGTAGTCATGTTGGCAGGCACACCTCGGCTCGCTGACTCAGCCAGGACCCTCATCAGCCGCCACACCTTCTAGATAGCCTCTCTTCTCTTTCTCTCATACATACACACATTTCATCAGGTCTTTGCTTTAGCTCGTGCCTTGCTGTGTGATTCCGTCGCTCTCACTCTCTTTGATCCGCCACAAGTCAGGCGTGTCTCGACAGGTATCAATCGCATTTATGTCACTCGCCATCTCCGTGGAAATGGACTCAACTCACACTCGCTAGACAAGGAATGCAAAAGTGAAATGTTTTATAAGGCTATTCCACAAACTTGTCTAGGATATAGGGCTGCATCCACCACGTAGTATAGGGCTTCTGGTTTATAACAGTGTTTCTTCGTCAATCACCTTGTGTTTGCCGACAGTCCATTCAGCGATCCGCAGATGTCTATCTAACCGCACTAGGCGTTACACCTCCCTCAACCTACCTAGCCGGTGCGGTCAAGCCCTCACGCAGAGCGGTGAAACCTTGCATCATGATAAAGGCTGCTTTCGTTAGCAACAACTTAAACATGAATCGATGAGGCGGCTTACTCAGAGGAGCCAGTGCAACAAATCCCATGCAGTGCGCAGCCACAGATTCGATCCCTCCAATAAACATGGGATTGAGCCAGTAGAATGGGTAGCAGCCCGAGAGGTGGCCGCCAATTACACCCCAAATGAGATACAACACAGAGAATCCCGACAATCCGAGCATGTGTGTGATGAGATTCTACATCGATATTAGTCTTGCCAACCAGTGCCAATTAATTCGAGCTTCAATTATACCTGGGGCCGCTTGATGCTGTTGAAGAACATGGTCTCGATAAGCATGGAAACGGCGGGCATCGTGTACGTGCTGAAGATGGAAAACGATCGAAGCCAGCCGTGACCGAATAAGTCCGTGACTGCTAAATATTAGCGCCGAAGTATAAAGTACGGCAAAACATACATGGCCCTCCGATGGCTGTGGCATCTGGATTGTGTGGTCGCGTGACAAACCAATACGAGATGGCATTCATCAAAGAGAATACAGTCGTCGTCGAGAAAAACATATGAAATCGGGCTTGTTTTCGCGGATTGCCTAAGTCAGAAGGCAGAGACGTCGCGCGAACGAAAGCCGATGACATTCTGCCCTGGACTGAGTCTCTGTGTGGGTGGTACATGTGGTGAAACGTCCAGAGCTGACCTGTTAGTGTGAGCTTACAACCGGCAATCGTTACTTACAAATGTAATGATTTGGAAGACGAAATGGAGAACAAACGTCACTGTGCCAAAATGGAAGATGAGGAACCATATTGGATGATCGCGAAACTCTTTATACCGGTGGATGGCTGTCAAGATGCCACTGCTGCTCAACCAGGCCACGAGCATGCCACGGAGCTTGACGAGAACACGTTGAGGGATCCAATTCCATGGCGAATGCGTGACTCGAAGATGCGGGGGCTACACTGTCAGATTGGAGAGAAACCGGAATGAGAATACCATACATGATCATGCGTGACATTGGGTCCGGGGAGATGGCCAGCGAGAAGAGGTGTCGTGACTTTCGCCATGCTGGGCGGTCGTATAAGACGTAATGTTGTGAGAGAGAGTAGCACCAGGAGTTGGGGGGCGGCGACGGCGGTCTCTGGAAAAATCTCCGCAGCTGAGAGAAAAAAACAATGATGCCCGGAGAAGGATAAGAATAGCGAAGGAGAAAAAAGGAGAAAAAGGTCGTGATTGTCAGTCGTGTTTGTATTGGCAGCTGGCAGCTAGCAGCTGGCAGGTGCCGCACTCGCGAGTGACAGGAGCGCACCCGTCTTTGCATGCACGGTACAACATGTTATGCGATAGGTGGCGGTAGGTAATCAAGCCAGAGATTCTGGGGCTTGTGGATCCTTGAGTGGCCTGATTAGAATTTTCTCCTTCTTTTTGCTCTTCTAGATGCGTTCCGCCGATTCTCCCATCTCGTCCACTTCTCAGCTTCCATCGCAATGGCGGGGCTATCGAGGACAGGCACACCTGGTCCGTGCGCCCTTGTCCCAGTAGAGCACACCTTGTCCTGAAGACACCCTCGACTATACAAGCAACCGGAGCTCCCCACGCGTCGCAACCTCACCAATTCTTTGTCACTGCCCGATTCCGAACCAAAAAGTGCCCCAAACTTTTAGACTTCGGCCGAAAATATACCCATCATGCTCTCTAGCCTCGGAAGCCCGCGCCAAGCGGCTGCGCAGGTACTCAACTTTGCCCTGATTCTGTCCTCCGCGTTCATGGTATGCGATCCCCACACGAGCTCTCGCAGCACAAGGAAAAGCCGGAATAAAAGCTGACCTTGCATCTTGTAGATGTGGAAAGGTCTCTCCGTCATCAGTGACTCGCCCTCGCCGATTGTCGTCGTCCTCTCGGGCAGCATGGAGCCCGCCTTTCAGCGCGGCGACCTGCTACTCCTCTGGAACCGCAACCTGCTCACGGAAACGGCCGTCGGCGAGGTTGTCGTCTATAATGTAAAGGGCAAAGATATTCCCATTGTGCATCGTGTGGTGCGCAAGTTTGGTTCTGGGTACGTGCTGCTTCCAGGCTGCCACGACGACAGCACTAACGACTCTACAGAGACAAGGCACAGCTTCTCACCAAGGGCGACAACAATGCTGGCGACGACACCGAGCTATACGCCCGCGGGCAAGACTACCTCGAGCGACAGGATATAATTGGCAGCGTTGTTGGCTACGTCCCGTTTGTCGGCTACGTGACGATCATGCTGTCGGAGCACCCCTGGATGAAGACGGCTATGCTGGGCATAATGGGTCTTTTGGTCGTTTTACAAAGAGAATAACATGTTGAGTGGACGCGTGGAGTATTGCTTGGCGATGAAAAATATAGTTGGATTTTCTAGCGTGCATTTGCATCAATTCGCAGTCGCTGGTGGGCGCTTGCCGCTGCTGACGGACTTTGTTTCTCGGGGCTTGTCTGCGTGCTCATATCCCGACTATCTCTGAAATAGCTCAGACTCTTCGCATGGTGCCATGAGAGTCGCACGCTCCAGATCAGTTTCGAGACGTCGATGCCTCGGTTTGTGCTTTTGTTGCTCTTCTCCGGCGTGGCGGCCTATTGATGACCGGAGTATGCTGAACAAGACCCCTCGGATGCACACAACGATCGAAGACAGTCGTATTTGCGCCCTCGTCTCTGACGTTTCCTCACGCCCAAGTCCCTGCATTGTGTCGCTGATGTATGAGCAAGCCCCGCACGGTCTTGTAATCGCCAAGTATAAAAACTCATGTTGCAGACTCAGAAACGAGCCATAACATATACTGCGCTCGGAAAGACAAAAGCCGTCGCACTACCTATCTAGTGAGAGCAGCGCACAAACTTTTGGTATAATAAGCATAATTGCAACGAATCGAAGTACCCGCCCGTCAAACTCCATGTACAGCTCAGTTGAGGGCCGAAGCCGCTTTGAAGAAGATGGCAATTGAGGGATAGATGCTGAACTGGAAGACTATGGTACGCAGATAGCTCCGCGAGCGCCTCGCCGTCGTTACGTATAGAATATTGTACACGAGGCGACACGCGACGTGAATGACTGTATACCGCGTCATGTCCTCCTGTGGCAGCTTGGCCAGCGTTCCCAGAATCTAGTCGGAGAGGAATAAGTCAGCATCTCGCAATCCCACCCCTCACAACCAACTCGCGGGCAAAGACAAAAGAGAACAAGACTCACCACCGCGGCGGCCCAGACGGCCCACCACTCGAAGCCATTCTGCTGCGCCGCCTGCCCGCGCAGAATCAAGCCTTCAAGGTCTGTCAGCCGGTGGCCCGACGCGGCCTTGGAGTTGAGGCGCGCCGAAAAGGACCGTGGGCACTCGTTGGACCAGCCGCCCTGCACCTTGTTGACCTCGGCCTGGTAGATGCTGTACCAGTGGGGCAGCGCCGAGATGAGCAGCGTCAGCGGCAGTGAGCCAATGGCCAGGCTGGCCTCGCCGTTGAGAAAGGGCATGAGAAACGACATGGTTTTTTTTTCGGCGTGTGTGTGCGTGAGTGGAAACAACAAGGCCGGAGGACTGAAACGATCAGAGTAACAATGGATATTGAGGGGGGGGATGATTAGGATTTACGCTGGTGTTATTTCAGGTGTTGGCGCGGCTTCGGCTAGTCGCCTCTCGTATTGCTCGGCCGGATCCCCCACATCCGGCCGAGACGAGAGGGGAGCGTCGGCCCAATTACAGCTGGTTTCCTCCGCCGGCGAGGAGCAATACAACGATTGACACGTGAATTTTTCTTTGACTATTCTGGCTGAGTCTTGGACCGGCATGCCTCTGCTAGAGCTTTTCGTTTGATTGGAATTCTTGGTCATAGTTCATTGCGTTGCGGCAGTTCGCGTCCATGGATAAGAATCATTGGCTTGTACATTAGGTAGGTACTGGGCGGGCGCAATGAAGACGCAAATCGGTACCTGAACAGCAAGTTATGCGACAACATGATTTTTCTCTGTATCATCAACTACGTCATAGTAAACCTGAGCCCCCGGAAAGAGTGAATCCTTGTACTATGGAAAAGAAATATATTTTCTGTACGCTCTTGTACGGTTACAGAACGAGAGCGCTGTAACTTGTATCCAGGACAAAGGCTCCATGGTAGCCTCGTGCACTTAACTGGCCAACACCCACAGTGAGCGGCGGCTTTGTGCAAGAGAGCAACACAAAGAAAAGCGCTACAACGCTTGTCCGTGTTTCAAAGAATATCACAGGACTTTCCAACAAGACAGGAGTAACAAGAGTTTTGGAAAGTGACCGAGCGATACGTCAAAGCTGATATATCGCCTCGGGGAATAGATATAGGCACTGTGATTCACTTGCTTGACGGGACCAAAGCAGACCCCAAAAAATGACACAAAAGACGGTCATCATGTATGTTGTTCTATGCTGCTTTTCATCATAGTACGAGAGAATATCGCGACTATAAAAACTCGTCTTACTTTCCCTACCCACACAGCTTCAACCAGACAAGCAGTGCAGAGAAAATCAAACGACAGGACCAATCAGCAAACCCGAGGAAAGTAATCGGAAAAAAAAAAAAAGAACAGACAACATGCCTTACTTCAAGATGCCTGCTTACTTCAAGAAGCCTGATTACAGAGATTGGCCTGAAGAACAGCAGCTCCGCTGGTGTGATAATCAGATTCAGCTAATCGACGCGGCATTGGAGGCAGAGGACTACCTCACAGCCCTGCACTTTTGCGACGTTGCCCTGGAGCGCATCGGGTATTGGCCTCGGTATTCATTCTACATCAAACTGCTTTATATCTATAAGTCGCGTGCTTGTAGATGCCTTGGCCGCGATGCGGAGGCAGCGGTCTGGTACAAAAGGGCCAAGATCGAATATGATAGGGAGAATAGGGGGGAATAGAAATCGAATTGATGGACTGATTACTGTCGGTATTTGTTTCACGGCCAGCCTTGGTGAATGTACATGCGCTCGCTAGCGATTGCGCAAAGCTTGGTCAAAATGTAGACTTTTTTCTTTTCTTTTTTTTTCTACGGTAATGGAAATCAGGACCATAGTCATTAATCGAGCTCAAATGAGTGTCATTGTTTCAGCTTGAGTGAGATAAATCTGATGACTTGTGGTCTCTTTGTCTTCTTCAACAGTGTCCCAACTTCTCGTCACAATGTGCAGCCCAGCATAATCAGCAACATGGATATTGAAGGTCCAGTCATGTTCATTTTCAGTTTTTTTTAAAAAAAAAATAAAAAAATTGGATATCGTCGACGTGAAAGTAATCTACTCAGTCCTGAGCCATCTTGAGCTCGTGCGCACGACCGTAGCCCTCCCAAGCTGCTTCTCGTCAGTTGTGTGAGCCACTCGCAACAATCCAGGGCAACTCACGCTGTACAGGTTCGGGAGCAGGAGCGGCAAGAGCGGCACCGACGAGGGCAATGAAGCTGGCAATCTTGGTAAACTGCATTTTGTACAAGGTTATGCAAGTAAAAAAAATTGAACTGAATAAAAAACTAGTAGCGAGATAAGAGTACAACTCGAGGAAGTAGTGCTATATATACGTACGGCGCTTCGATTGTCAGATTAAAGCGTCGCAGGTACGGAAGAAGCTACCTTCCTTTCATGGAAGAAACCCGCCGAGGGCCTGCGTCACGTCAAAAGTTCCCCGATAGCTCGGCACCCTCTCGTCTATAGTCCATTGCGCCCATGTGGCGCCCGTGTAACACCGGGGAAGAGATGAGGGGCGGCATGTTGCTGGATACATTTCAGTGCCGCCTCGTATCTCAATAGCCTCGTGACAACTCCATAGGATTTGAGGCACATCTTCTAGCGAGCCTCGTTTCCTAGATTTGGGCGAGACTCAAGACGCCGCTCCTCAGCAAGCCCTGCGCGGTGGCTTGCCTAAACAAGTAACCCGCCGAGCAACCTGTCGACACCCTCAACTCAATTCCACGTATAAAAAGATTTTGAATATGCAAGGGTAGGAGCCGGGATCTTGAAGCATGATAGGAGTTGTCTTACTATGGGGAGAGCATGACCACGGTGTACCAACGCTAGAACGCAAGGCAAGCTGACTCGCAATCACAGGCAGTGTCGTTCCCGGGGCGCTTCGCGAAGTGCTCACACCCGACACTAAAGCAGCAGGGTGTTTCACCTTTATCGTTGCACTGTATGCCCAAGTCAACTAAACTCCTACTCACAAACCAGTTCACAACCGGTGTAAGAGCTAGTCCCGAGCCACTTTCGTTCCAAGGCTGTGAAACGAACCACGCTCAGGTTCAGGCGTCGGGGCGGGAGCTGAAAGTACAACGCCAACAAAGGTGGCAAAGCTAGAAATCATGCTAAAATGCATATTTATTCGAATTAGAAGGGGGGTGTTTTGAGGCGGTGATGATGTTGGCAGCAGGTCTCAAGCGAACAGGTCTCTACGAGTACTTCACAAAATCAGGCCTCTCAGTAGTTAAGCTTCCATAGTACAGCAATTGTAGATGAGTAACATGCCTCGGTAGTCGTACTGAGAATTCCTCACATGACTGGTAATACAAATGACGTTCTGAAGGCGTCTTGCATGCCATCGCTCTGCACCTAGGCTAGGCCATCTTCAGATCAGCATCAGCCGAATCGCCAGGTCTTTTCCCTTCGACAATGATAAACACGGACTTTTTTCTTGAAACCTTCGACAGCCATCCCGGAGTTTCTTCAAGTGTCTCGGATATAGCGGCATCGTTATTCTCTCGTCTGCTCTTGGGAACGTGCTTATTGATCTGGGTCAAATCGTACGATTACTAAGAAACGCCTCATTCGACGGAATTGGCAGGTCACAGATCTGAAAGCCGATAGGGCCTGTAATCTACTGCCAACTTTGCCAAATCTATCGTAGTATAAGTTTGGCCATTGCCGACTTTGTATACATAGGTTATCATGCACATGACCTTGTTGTACCCGGAACACCATACCTCTGCTGACAGCCTCAATTCGCGCCTGCAGTGTTGCCGGTCATGAGACGCTGCAGACTAGACGTCAAAGTTTCAAAATCACGCTGTTTCCAGATTAGATTGCGAACAGAATTGATTCTCTCCGACAGCCTTTTGTCGCCGACATGGCCTGGGAGGCTACGGCAGTAACGCACCATCTTGAACCCGTGATGAGCGTGATGAGCGCCACCGCGTACCTTGGTGTTTTATCAGGACACAGCCTATGGTGGATATTGCAGGATCGCCAAGCTTAACAGGAGCTCTCACTCAAGCCAAGTCATAGACTAGCAAAATGTCCTGGAAAGCCGATGCCACACCCTCGGCTTAGACGTCCTCGCCGATTGTTCATACCCCCACAAATCAATTATATCCGCGGGGTACATTTTTTGATTGACAACTCAAGTCTGACTTAAAACGGCACTTCAAGGCTGGTGGCTGAACGCCTCGTCTCGGCCCTTTCCGCTTCTTGACATCCTTGAATGCCAGCCCAAGCCGTATCCGGAAGGTTCTAGTGTTGTAAGCGGAATGAGGCTGTGCGCCAGTCAGCTTCTCAATATTTTGGCTGCATGCAACCATCATTTGCTCTTTGCTTATAGATTGTGCTATTGAAGATGTGATTGGTCGTCTTGTGCTTTTTTTTGCCGGAACTTTGAGAATAGTTGGGCGCATCCATGCACGCATTCCCCGCATCGAGCGGCACTTGGCGATACGAGCATGGATGCATCGTGGGGGGAATGATGCTGGGCCTACCTAGCGTGTGCCTCTTACTTTGCTCAGCTTCAGCCTGATATGGGCTCTTTTGCTCGCCGATGTTTCCTCTATCGGGATTTTCATTACGTCCGCGCGTGAGCCGTCTTTCTGCGGTTGTCACAACCAGGAGTCTAGTTGTATCCTCGCCTACCCCTTCTCCAGCCTACGTTTCCCGACTCTTTGTCTTGGTTTTTTCCGTTATTTTGTGTTTTGTTTCAATTTTTAGTCATGTCGGGGTTGGATCGTAGCAAGATGCGGTACGAAAAGATTGGATCAGACACCGACACGAGCTCAACGGAGAGCCTGCTTTCAGATCCGGAAGAGCACCACTACACGCGACCAACAGCCCGATCAAGGGCATGGACAACCTTCAACTCGGTGCTCTTTTGCGCCTCTGTAGGCTTCTTCACACTCGGCTGCATCCAGCGCTATCCATCGAATCTCGAAATAATGAAGCGCACATCCTTCTACTGTAAGCCCCCCGCCCTCTTCCTCTACTGCCATCACTAACAACTACCCCAGCCCCTGTATGGGACAGCATCAAGCTCGGCTCTCACGACGCCGTCGTCAGCGGCAGCCTCTGGACGCACAACGCCAGCGACCCCTTTCGCGACTTTACGACACCCAACCCCGACGTCGAGGCTCACTGGCAGGCCCTCGAGGACATTCGCGTCTTCCCCATCACCTCGGCGCAGCTGCGCCGCCTCGGCAAGGACCCCGCCGTGTCGGTCAAGTTCCCGCCGTCGTACGGCCTCGGCGACGACGCCTACATGGCGCAGGTCGACGTCTTTCACCAGATCCACTGCCTCAACCTGCTGCGGCACCAGGCGTGGAAGGCCTACGACCACGAGGCCACCATCCGCCGTCCGCCGTACCGGCCGCTGCACTGGATCCACGTGTCGCACTGCACCGACATACTGCTCAAGAACATCATGTGCGCGGGGAGCGTCGACGTCGTCACGTACCAGTGGCTCGAGTCGCAGCACCGCCCGTGGCCCGACTTTGACGTCAACCACAAGTGTCGCAATTTTGACGACATTGTGGCGTGGCAGGAGGAGCACGCGGTGCCGGTGACGTGGGGCCGCAACGTGACGCGGCCGATGGGCTTTCAGGAGGTGCGCATGCCGGATCTTTTTTTCGAGCTCAATAATGTGACGAGGGAGTTTGTGGCGGCGGCGAGTAAAGAGGATTTTGAGCAAGACCACATGGGACATGGCCCATGACCGCTCGTCGTAGACTTGGAGAGGATAGTCGTGGATTAATGTCGAGCAAAGCATTTACGGCACGGCATGAGAGAGAGAGAGAGAGAGAGAAAATAAAGATGCAGTAAACCAAACTACAGCGGGTATTGTCTACTCAAAAAGAACAATTAAATCTCAAGTCGTCCGCAACAATGAAAGCTCACACAAGTCCAGACCATGTATGCAGCATCCATACAGAAATAACCCATCCTTGCCAAAACTGAGATAAAACGCCCAGCGCCAGTTTATCCCATTTATCTCGTACATAGCCATCCAAATGCAAACTCTCAACATACAGACAGCGGGGAGCAACTACTACTACTGCGTCGCCTTGGCACTTTGACGCATCTTTTTCGGGCTACCGTTGCTCGCACCGCTGCCTGACCGCGAGCCAGCATCGGCGTGAACACGCATGCGCTCCATCTTTCTACCAAGAGTTGCGATGCCGCCTCCACCGGTGCTGCTGCCTGGTGCCACCGCTTCCGGCGCCGGTGAATAGTCATCCCTCTCCTCCAGGGGCTTGCGCTTAGTCGGGCTGCGACCGGCCAGCTCCCTCTTGAGCACGGCATTCTCTCTGCGCAGCCGCTCAACTTCCTCTGTCAAATCCTCCACCAAGACATTCTCCTTGTTGTGCTGCTGCTGCTGCTCGACATCCTGGCAGCCGGTGCTGCTGTCCAGGCCGCGCTCGAGCAAGTCGACCTTGCGGTCCCAGTGCTCCTCGCTGCGTTCCTGCTCCAGCGCCAGACTCGTCTTGAAGCGGGCCAGCTCGAGCATGAGCGTCTGCTCAAACTCGGCGGCACATTCGTCGCGCACGGCGGCCTCGAGGTCAATCAGGCGGTCCTCCATACTGAGGAGGTGAGCCTCTGCGGTGAAGCGCGCCTCCATGTGGGCGTCGGCTTCGGCGCGCAGCTGGTCGAGCTCGTCGCTGAGACGTGCAATTTCTAGCGCCGCAATCTCCATGGTGGCGCGCTCGTCGACGGGCGTGTGGTTGCGATAGTTGCTGTTGCTGTTGCCGCCAGCAGGGACGAATGGACGCTGCTGGTAATGATGCTGGATAGGGCTGACAGAACGTGTGGTGTTGCCTGATGCCAGTGTAGGAGCGTTGGCGAGTATTGTGGCAGTGATGGAGGGGACGCGCGGTACGGTAACCTCACGAGCGAGGGCGCTATAGCGGAGGATCTGAGATGTGGCGTTGTAATCACCGGTTGGGTCGGCAGTCACAATCATGACGCCCCTTTGAGGATTCCGGCGAGGCATATGCGGGCTGGCATGCGACGGGAAAGAGTTGGAAAAGAGAAGCTCAGTCAGCTTACACTGTCTGTATGGGACAACGTTGGGCTATAAATATCAGCGTCGAGTTCAACAAAGCACTATGCGCCATGTAATGGTCATACCTTGGTCGAGGTTCCCAGCTCACTCTGTGTTTGTAGGCACTGTCCGAGGTACATGAGACTCTCATTAATCTTGCCCGCTTCGACAAGCGTAGCACCCGCCGTCTTGGCTTCCCTGGCGCGTTCACTGCCAGCCAAATCAACCACCGTCAGCTTGCTGCCGCCCCACGGGCCAGGCCGTCGACCACCGTGGCGCTTCTTGACTTCAAAGCAAAAGAAACCGTGGCTGCGGCTCGACACGCTGTTGCTGCCGGTGCCCGTCACGCGACGCTCCTGCAGACCAGCCTCGAGAACGAGCAGCGCCTCCCTGACCGTCGTGCAGACAACTTTGCGGAGGCCAGCGACAACCTTGCGATCTGGTGACAGTTCTGTCGACTTGAAGAGTAGAGGGCGACGGCGAAACTCTTTGGTGGCGGCATTCTTCGTGGCAGGGGTGAGGAGATCGTATATACGGTCGTTGTGAACCTCGTACATGGACACAACAACAACATATTCGGCCGAAGCATCACACGGTACGAGGATGCCGCTCACATCGGGCTGTTTCGGGAGAGAGTTTGGCATGGGCGGGAGGTTACGGCGAGGCGCGGAGGACATGAGGCTCGAGCTAAAGTCGCCCTGGATGCTGTTAGTCTTGACACCCTGTCTGTGGACGGTGGATTCGTTGCGGGCCGTGGCGGTGAGGGCCATGTAGATGGGCTCCAGCCGCTTCTTGGACAGAGATTTGGGCTGCGCAACGTCGGGCTGCCAGGAACGGCACTACGGCTCCAGCGTGCGCGACAGTCGCGGCAGCAATGGTGGTGGTGACTCGGGAAACGGGCAGGGCAGGGTTCGTACATTCATGGGTGTGGCAGCGCGCGAGTTAGCTCGAGAAAACTGCGAGTGGTCGGCAAAAACGGTCTCGAGATACTGCGGCGCCGCCACAAGGGGTGATTCTGAAGGATCGCAGGCCTGCAACGATTCGAGGACGGCGGGCAGAGAGGCGACGTCGAGCATACTGGGGCCGATGGAGCGAAAGACGACGTCCACTGCCAGCTGGGTAAGGCCTCGCTGCGTCTTGGACCCGAGAATAGTATGTGTCTGACAAGGTTAATAACGCTTCTCTTTTCCCGAATCAGTTTAATTACCTTTCCAGAGCCCGTCACACCAAGCGTCGCGACGACTGCATCCGTCCCTTCGCCCCCCTTGGGCGCCAGCACGCCCTCAATCATCTTGACAATCTCCGTGCTCGAAAAGACATCCAGCTGCGACGCCGTCTCCGCAAAGACCTGCGTGAAGCCGAAGCGCTCAATGGCGCGACGGCGGTCCGACGGCGGGTTGAGCGTAATGTGGCTGGGCTTGACGCCATCTCGATCGGGCGTCTCGACTGTGAGGACTCGGTCCGTTTGCGCGACAGCAGCAGCAGCAGCAGCAGCAGCAGCCGTGGGCGGTGGGCGCAGCCGAAGATAGACCTCAAAGAGGTTCTGCGACGTCTTGGGAGCGGGTGCGTCCATTGTTAGGTAGGTAGGGTTTAATGTAAAGGCAAGCGCCCGAGTCTGGCGGTGTTGCTGGCGGTGAGGTAGATGGGTCCTTTTGGCTGATGGGATGGGGGTTTTTGGAGAGATGCGGCGGAGAGGAGAAAGGGGAAAAAAAAAAAAAAAAAGAAAAGATGTCGGATAATGCTAGATGGGCGACGCGGTGCAAGTTCGAGTGTGCGCCGTCAAAATTTATTTCATCGCTGCTGTCGAACCTGGCACAAAGGGTTAATACTGCATGAAGTCCTGTCAAACGAGATTGCGCTGGTTGTTTGTTGCGCGACACATTGGCCTAACGCGGTAATCATCTGGTTGGCCCAGCAACAACCCCCACCCTCACGTTTGCAGGGTATTGAACCAACAACCTTCTTGACGACTACCTTTCGACGATTTCCCGATTTTCCTTTTCCTTTTCCTTTTTCTTTTTTCTTTTTTTTTTAAGAAAGTAAACATACAATATAGCAAAAGTTTTTAAAAAGCAAAGCAGTAGTGTCAATTTGGTTATCGAGCTAATTATTACTATTAATTCCAAAATCTGTTCAAGACCTAAAAGTCATGCATCTTTCCAGCTGATAGATTGTGTGATTGAAGTTGTGATTGATTGACTCATCCCCCCCCTTTTTTTTTTGCCGGAAACTTTGGATATGGTTTCGGCGCATCCATCCATGCATTGACGCCCCAAATGTTGAATTGATCGGTCGAATTGAGGTTGTTGTGATGTGGTTAAAAGGAGGAAAAGGGAGGAGAGTCGGCAGCCAAGTTGTTGAATCTTGGGTGCGCGAATTACCAAACCTTATCGCCCGCTCGGGTCCTGATACCAGTCGGGTTTCTGATACCAGTCGGGTGTCTGATACCAGTCGGGTTTCTGATACCAGTCGGGTTCCTGATACCAGTCGGGTTTCTGATACCAGTCGGGTTCCTGATACCAGTCGGGTTTCTGATACCAGTCGACTCCGGACTCGGATGAGGTATGTGTCGTTGATCTACACCCACGTTAACTCATGCGTTCAATCTGATTCTTCAAGTGCAACTCTACAAGATGGATGGCGCTCTGCCAATGATAGAGGACTCATGCGTTGAACAGGGGTATTCAGCTGCCATCCAACGCAGAATATCTGTAGCTTCAGAGCTTATCTTGTCGAGTCCACCTAGCATGTAGTCCAGTTTCCCAGTGTACATGCTGCTGCACTGGACTTTCTTCAAGAGCGGATCGTATGCGCGGCGGATCTCTCCGAGGAATTCAGCTTGCGCCTCTGCGCTCTTGATGAGCAGGGTCCTCGTCGCTGCACTATCCGTTGGATTCATCGGCGCGTCTGCGATATACACCGTCTCCAGACGCTCATTCTGCAGTTTCAGAACCGTGATTAGCTTCTCTCGTTGCTCAGCAGTGCTCTCAATCAGGACCCAGGCCGAGAAGCTGAGGCTGAAATTGTCAAGGACCAGAGATTGGTGTCGGAGCCCATGTATGAGTCGCTCAATAGTCAGATCCTTGACAGCTACCAGTGCGAGGTCGGGACGGTAGAGCCAAGACAGGATCAATCCGGCAATTTCATCATCGGCAATCTTCAAACCCTTGTCCTCGAAGAAGTTTGTGAGGTTGCCGTCGCGTGGGAAGCACCTTTCGAGTGCCAATGGGGTAAAATTCGAGATGTTTTTGAACTCCGCCAATGACTTTTCGGCCAAAGCCGCTTCGCTGGTTGGCTCTTTCGGAAGCGCTGCGTGTTTGTTGGCCCAATTCGTCAGTTCCTCGGTGTTCCAGACCACTGCGACTTGTTAGTAATGGTAATAGCCAGAGAAGCGGCATGAGCGCAAGGCACAAGGTACAGAGCCAAGTGAAGGGACAACGAAAAGAAATACGTACGTTGCAAAACAGTCAAATCGTCAAGACGAGGGAGATTGTGAATAGATTTAATCACTGACTGCCCCATTGGAGTGTACCGCCCAAACTCAGCGTTGCAGTACTCTTCCATCGTTACCAGACGTCTGTCTTCTCTGCCATTGCAGCCTGGTGGCATTTCAATGACGCCCACTTTTATATTATCCAGGTCAGTTGTATCAAAAACGACAATCGTAAAGTCTGATGTAGGGTCTACAACAGATTTGAGACTGTTTGGAGCCCAGATAGACGGCTGCTTGAGAAACTGTTCAATGCTAGTCTTCTCTTTCAAAGCTTGTTGGCCGAGGCAGTCCAAGATGCCGCATGTAGTGTATGGGTTGAGTGCTCTTTGCGGGTTCCGCAAAGCCGTTTGTCTGCCGGGAATACTCTTAGCCAGGAAGCGGGCATCCTTGGCAGCCCCCAGGTCATAGCGGAACCAGAACCGGTATTTGCGGCTCACTTCGAGGACCGATTTCTTCTCGGCCTCAAGTCTGCAGCGAGCGGCTGGGTCCTTGTTCGAGAGAAAATTGTGTATGAGGAGGCTGCGTTCGGCGACCCATAGCTTGTCCTTTTTCCTCCAACAGCCCTCATTGAACGGGACTTGGTTCACAATGGAAATAGGTGTGTAGATACCGTCGATTTTGGTGACGACTTGAAAGACGTAATTGTTATTATTCACCTGCAGGGGTGGGTGATCAAGCTTCGTGATGCTTGGATCGAATGGTTCAGTCATATTGACTATGGAAGAAGAAGAAGAAGAAGAAGAAGAAGAAGAAGAAGAAGAAGAAGAAGAAGAAGAAGAAAAAGAAGAGAATGTTTGCGTTTCGTTGAGTAGATAAGTGCAGGCAGATATGCTTGATGAATATACCAGTAGTCGTTGGGAAGGACGGCTTTTATAGAAGACGAGGTAGCCAGCTGAATGGTATCTCCCTTCTGCCTGACTCCGATGTGAGCATTGAAACCTGATATTGAGCTGCACGGAACTAAGGCATCCTCCGTTGAGGCGTCGATAAACAAGACATACGGTGCAGGCATGTTGACAAGTGTTGTTAACTGCCAAGATTATACGAGTGTAAATTTGACAAGCAGGGGTGCTGGCTTCCAAAAATGGTCAGCGAAGGGGAGTCATAAATTCGCCCCCAAATATTTGATTCCGTATATAGAGTCAAGTGCAGTTGATTGGTGGACCGGTAAAGGTCTCTGTCGCGGTCTTTACTGAGCACAGACCAAGAAGTTAAAGTTTCAGGACAAAAAAGAGGAATGCTGCCTAGAAGCTGCATAGAGCTATCAAAGCCGGTGCAGAGATGGAGCCATGTACAGCTACTTGACGACTGTGTCCACGGGCTCCGGTGAAGTGCTGACCACAAGTATGGCTGCCACTGTCCATGATTAACCAGACACCATGCCAGGTTCGTATATCAAGAGCCACCAAGCCTGAGACATGAAGCGCAACAAGGCCAAAATATACGACGAAATCAGGCATCATCGCAGGATTTTCTTTGTTACGCAAAGTACGGCGCATGTAAGTGTGCAGACCGGTCGCGGGAGATGGAGGGGGGGGGGGGTGGGCACAGACCAACAATGAAGATAAAAATAAAGCAGCAAGTCTCCAAGGCATCAGCACCAGCATCCTGAATCAAAGCCCAAGTTGGCATAGTTACCGGTGTGGCAACGTGGAAGCTATACGTTCAGCTTGGCCCAACATGAAAGGTAACTTTCATGGGCATCCAACGAGAACAGTCACAAAACTACACACAACGCATGAGATGAGTCTAGAACAGCGAGCTCGCACCTCTAATCCAGTGGAGCACCTCCGGCCAAAAGACTTCACTGCCATGCTCTCAAGTTGTACGGGCATGGAGCTCTCTACAACGATGCTACATGTCAAATATCCAGCGCTTACCGTAACGGATAAAGCAGCCCACGCCCCCCCCCCCCTGTATACTTTACTTATATGTACAATGAGCTAACAATAGTATGCAAGTGCTTCCGACGTAGCACGGCAATATCGTTGTGTGTACCGTCCAAGACCAGGGCAAGACTAGGCAGTCGTCCCGTTACGCCTTGTCATCTGCAGCATTTTGATAGCAAAAGAAAAGAACATTAATGATCAGCTAGATTCGTACAAGGCTAGGACTAATACAAGGATATATAGTGCATATATATCGCAGCGCTACCAAAGAAAGAAACCAGGTACTTTTAAGCCGCAGTAGTGTTTCCATATTCCAGATATCATTCAGCCAAGGAAATGAAGACAATATCAACGGGAAATAAATGCAGAAGATGTGAAATAAAAAGCTCGGAAATGGCCACTCTTTCATCGCACCCTCCAGGGGGTTATCGCTCTTCGAAAAGTGCACATAGAGCAACAACAGTTGCTCCTTGCGACATCCATTTTCCAAGAAATCCGCAGATACACACGATAAGAAACGCCTAGTAAAGATTGGCCACAGGCCCTAGTTGGCGACACGAAACCACACAAGAAAAGAATGAAAAAAAGGAAAAAAAAAAAAAAAAGAGAAAAGAAACAGAAAAAGAGATGAATCGCTTCGGATCGTGTCCATACGAGGCCAGGGGCAACTTCTTCGTCAAGAAGTCACGCCGTCCTCGGTCGTCTTTTGTAAATTAGCGATGTGCGTAATTTGCGTCATATGTCATGTTGGGCATCGCGTTAGATTCGTAGCATGTTGACATCCGAGATGCTGCGGTGTCGCTTGTGGCTGGCATTGGCGTGATCACCCGAGGCTTTACGTTTCGCAGACACATTTTCGAGCGGGCTGCGAGCCATGTCACCCATGTGCTTTTTGTGACGGCGGATGGGTGTGAGAGGGATGCCCGCCGTGTCGAAGCGGTCCGACTTCAGGCCCTTGAGAGCCGTGTAGTTGTAGGGCCCGCTAAAGGCCAACGAGTCCTGCGTGGCCTGGTTGCTAAGAATCAACTGCTGGTTGATCTGGTTGCGCCGGAAAGCGCCAACCGTCTCCGGGTTGAGGTGGGAGAATACATCAATCTCGCTCGAGGCCGTTGTGGGGCGAACGGGAGTAGACGACGGTTGCCAGTTACCATTTTCATCTTCCTCGCCGGATGAACCGCCCTCATCCCAGGTGATGAAGTCGCTTATATCCAAGTTCTTTTCGGCATCATCATCCTCGCCTTCGATGCTGGAGGAGCTGCCGTCGACGATACCCTCTGTCGGAAAAGGAAAGAAGGCGTCCGAAGGCCCTATGAGTTGCGGATTCACAAAATCACCAAATGTGTTGGAGGAAAACATGGCATTCAGCATCATGTTGGTGGGGTTGTTGATTGAGAAGGTTTGATCTTCCAGGGGCCAGGCAAAGTTGAACTGCTCGGGGGAGAGGTCTAGCTGCTGACGGCGGTGCGGAGTGAAAATCATCATTTTTCGAGTGAGGGGGTTCAGCACAGCAATGGGCTTCTTGTCGGAGCGGTCTAGCTTGAAACGGCGGACACGAGGCTGGCCACGTTGGTTCTTTACGGGTTCCGACTCAGAATCGGTCATTTCACTAATGGAAACAGATGGACGCCGGGTCTTTCTGCGTACAGGAGGTTCTGGAGTGTCGTCTTCAGTCGTGTCACCATCAGCTGGGCAAGAAATTAGCAATTTACGGAGATAAACAAGTCCCGCGAGGCAGGACTCACTTTCATAGCCATCGAGATCTTGCACGTCGGCCAAGGCGGGCGTTATGTCCTCGATCTCGATGTGTTTGCTGTGCGAGTTGGCGATGGGAGTGTCGTTGTCGGAGAGCTGGCGAATGATATCTTCAGCGTCGGAATCGTTGCCAACGTGGTACTGGCCAGAATAATCCCAAAAGGTGCCAGAGTCGGAGGAACCGTCGTCGGGGTCATTTTCAATCTCTTTGCGAAAAGCGGGGTCTAGAGAGTTTTGAGCAACGAATATGTCGGGGAACAGGTCGCCATGATCGTCCTCGGTGTCGGTAGAATCAGAGTCGCTTGAAGGAACATCAAAGCGAACGTGACGCTCAATGGCCGCATCTGAGGTGAAGACGCTAGCGTCGTTGTAGAAATCCGACACTTGGTTATCTTCTGGGTCGGAGACGATGCCGGCCCAGCTGGTCTGTTCGTCGGCGTCATCGAATTCGATATTGCCATTGACAGAAACATCGACTTCGAGTTCGATTTCCTGGTCAGAAACTTGGTCGTTGTCGTCGTCATCGTCTTCTTCTTCAGCGTTGTCGTCGTCGAGGAGCGGTCGAGGAGAGGTCAGAGGCTCGAGCACGGCTTCTGTGCGAATGTTCTCCTCCTCGACCGCATCAACATCATCCTCATCGTCATCTTCCGAATCGGTAATGTCTTCAACGGCAGAGTAACCATCATCGTCGGAGAGGTCAAACGAGGACGACGACGTGGTATCGGAGTCTCGACGCTTAGTGCGCTTGAGGGCGGTGGTTTTTTTACGAACCATGATCGTAGTCTAATTGTGTGGGGTTATGAACACTTTTTTCTATCCGGCAAAAAGCCAATCGTGGCTGAGAATAAGTGAGGAGAATCCACTCTCTATCGCGTAGAGGATTGACAATGTTTGGGTCGTGAGTGTATCGGTTTGAGATGTCGGTGATTGTGGAAATTTCTGATAGTGTATGCCCCAGGCGTGACGGGCAGAGGTTGGTATTGCGTATCTTCTTTGAAACAGCGCTTTGAAGGCTAAGCAGGGCTCAGCGGGGGTAGAGCTGTGGAAAACGATTTGTCGAGTAGAATAGTCGAATATCTCGGTGAACTGCTGGACTGCGAGCCATGGCCAGGTAAGGGCTACGGCTCGCAGTGGGCGATTTACAGCTCAGCGACGGCCCTAGGCATGGTGACTCGGCAAAATGTTTTCTTTGGGAATGTGAGCAAGCTGTGTGCTGGATAGGACGACTTCGTTGTCTGGGTGGGATGGATTTGATGTTGAAGCAGAAGAAACAAGAAGAGGAGAGGACAGAAGGGGAAAAAAGAGGCTTTGGGCGGGCGTCAGTCCAGCAGTCCCAAACTTTTTTTTGGGTGGGGTTGACAGTGGTCTGCTTCGTCGGACTTTAGTGGATGGCCGCCTGTATGTGTGGGCAGATGGGGGGCTACTGACGCCCGATAATGAGCTTCCATTGGCCGGATTCTGCCAGGCTAGTCCTTCTCTAGATAGAGATCTGAGGCGGCTGCGTACCTCTGCTCCTCTGGCGGTGGGTGCTGCATCGTCACCGCTCTTTGCAAAGCTTCCAACGACATTTGAGGCGTCAACAATAAGGGGCTTTGATGGCCTCACAGAAGAGTCACCATCCAACTCAGAAGGGTCGATCCTGCAGTCACAGCAGATCATCTCTGCACATCCAGCGGGGCTCCCACTGAATGAAGTCTACATTTCCCCGTGCGGGGCTCTGCAAACCCAACATCAAGTTGCGAGCGTGTCGGTATGAAATCTGCCTAATGCCCTAGTTCATGCCCTATTCGACGACACTGCGTGTTAGTCACAGTTCTATAAGCTTTTTTACATTGACTCGTGATATCCAATCGTCCTGCAGTCATAGATGTATGACTCTTTTTATGGCAAGAAAAATTGCCCACCACTTTATTGCTCCACTCGCAGTCCCTGGATTTGCACTCTTCAGCCCCACTGTACCAGTGGCTGACCTCCAATTTCCGGTGGCGCTCCAAGACATTGACTGTACGTTTGACCGTGGTCGAAAGAGACGGAGAACAATAGATGCATAACTTCGACGACATCAACTCCATCACACTCTATAACGTTGGATGCTCGAACTCGGATAACAGATCAATCCCAACTCATCTTGAACGACAAACAGCATCTGCATTTCACTCATTTTGTTGGAAAAGAACGACATGTACGGTATTGTCGTCTCGCACATTGCGCTTGACAGGCGGCGTTGCCGTTTACGCTCCTGCCGCCATATACAAATGCCCCCCGTCTATTTTTCCTCGCCACAACGCTGCGTTGTTCATATGATCAATTCTAAAGTTCTCTACCGCCTCGTGAGGCTGAGAAAGTTGCCCCATTTGAGTTGCACCGAGACTCGTGCGACTCGGCCGCAGTTTCTGGCCGGACTGGCCCTAAGCGTCGCACAGCGACCCAGCGCGACGCGCACTCCACCACATTCTCGTTACTAATGGCTTTTCAAAACTCAGCAGATTTGAGAATCGCAAAGTCGTAATTTCAACAAGACGCGTCGCTACCTTGGGAGATCCCGTCATTTGAGCTGGTGTGTTGGGCTCGCTCCATGGCGGTGGGCTGTGGCTGTGGCAGGTGCCCTGAGCAAGCATGCCCAGCTCGACCAGCCGCTTCCACCGATGGCACCAGAATTCGAAAGCCATGTCAATTATATCACCCTCTTTGCCAGGGTGGGTGGCCACGATGCGCGTATCCTCTTGCCTGTTGTGCACATTATGGTCCTCTGTCAACACGTCAACCATATGGCTTGTCTAGCTCTGGTGATAACTGAGCTCTCATAGCTCTCGATTCGCCTGTGTGAGCCACAGGCGAAGTTGAAGAGCCGAAATCGTACGTGAAAAGTACCGCGCATGAGTCACTGCGCATGAGTCAGCAAATGCAGGTGTTCCAACGACATGGAACTCTGTTGTACTAGCTCGACACCACTGCGAAGAGATTTAGTGCATTGACGATATCCTTGAAGATCGTGGTCTGATGAAGGAGACCGGTCTTCCACTAAATCCCAGCATATGGAGTATCTCCCTGCCCGACTTCGCCTTTCACTATGCTAACATGCAGTGCTCCTCTGACTAAAGTTTAGTCACAAGAGTAACAACATTCACATGGCCTATGCAGCCGTCTATAAGGTTGCAAGACGTGGTGTTTTCCACGATTTCGCGAGTGAATTGATTGGCCTAGTGTAATGGCGATGATTGACGTGACTCTAGGACTGTATTCGGCTACTTGCCCCTCTGTACTGCCAAATCTTGGATAATGCCGACGTCAAGAGCTCGAACGAACAGTTTGTAAATGCACCAGTGCATTTGATCGAAAATTGCTCAATATCATGGTGATGAGCAAAAGAAGCCAAGTGACTGCGGGCGCAGAGGCTCACGGCAGGTGACTGAACCTGCGTATACTTCGGAAAGGCAGAGAAGGAGTATAACGCGTGGTCCCCATTGTTTGCGTCATGACAATGGCACCCCTTGAAAGGCGAGAAATCCGAATTGCGGATAGCGTAGCAATAATGGCAGCCGACAGTCACCATGGACGAATGAAACAGCCAAGTAAAGGTATGTGGTGGAATGAATGTGACCGCAGATGGGCGGCTTTGTTTTGCAAGACCAGTTGCGCGGGAAACAGTCTTGTCAACCGACTTGAGTAATCTTTCTTTGGCATGGTGGCTGCAGTTGTGCTCACAGGTCTAAGCAAACGCCAAAGACTCGTCTCGGTTGCATCCATTGATGGGCTTGGTGTAAGCCGAAGCAACTTCAGCGTCTATGATGGGCCAGACGCAAGTGATGTCAGTCTGTGACGATTTTCAGAAACAAAGCAGCGCGGTAGATGTCCGAAATGACGCAACTTCAAGGAGAAAACAGATACGAGCCGCAACGCCACATAGCCTTTGTTGTCCGTTGTCAACCCCACAACCAACTGAGTTTACAGCGCGAACACCAGAGTTTTTAAGCAACTGTCTCTGCCTCCCTCCGCCCATGCCCTTGTCGTCAAGGCGCTTGTCTCTCGATTTGGTTCATCCGAGCCCTGCCGCCAAGCTACCGTCGAGACCTCATCCCCGATTTTCACTGATTATCTGGCAGACCCCTCCCCCCAAACAGAAAGGCACGGCTTGTTCGCAGGGAAAATTCACCCCCTTATATGTGATCAGATTGCGAGAGTCATCGCTAGCAGCAACATTGCTTTTGGTCTGTCCCAACGATCTGGCGAGACTGTGGAATGTGCCCTGAAATCATGCTGATATTTAGGAGCAAAAGCTCAGGCCAGCAGCACACATCCGTCGTGGTCTATGCAGGTACTATCTTGCGTGGTCAATGCGACCAACACTCGATGCGATTAGCAGCGACATCCTCGCTGGTGAAAAACCAACTTGCTACGGGAACAACCGCATCAGCCGTCACTGCCGGCTTCTGGGCGCAGTCAGGTTAGCCGTTTGCGTCTCGGGTGGCGCAACTCCCGAATGTGCCATCTTTCTTTGTTCTCTCCCGCAGTGTCACAGTGTGCCAGTACCGCTCGGCGCCTAGTAGGATCACACAAGGTTCCCTCCACGCTCAGCTACGCCCCTACCGCTTGTCGTTTGACAGCCAGGGATGAGAGTTGTACAGCGATAGACTTTATTTCACAAGGCAGTGGGCATGTTTCCGATCGTGCTCCGTCCGTCTAAGCTTGAAAGACGTCGGACGATAGTCTGACATGGCTTACACACGGTATAAGTTCGGCACTAGTGCTCGAAATTGTACGACATGGCGTGAAACTTGGAGCCTCGGCTCGGAAATGGCAGAGACGGCGGCAAGCTGCGTACAATGACATGTTGTGTGGTTGCATGCGTGACGCGCGCCAATAGCAGAACCGGACATTTGCGTTGAACCTTTCCTGCTCTGACGAGCACAATATTTGGGAAAGACGGTATTTCAGTATCTAGATTCCAGCCGCCGCCGTACCTTTGGTCGTCAGTCACCAGGTTCATGTATGCATGTCTTCACCTGCTAGGTGGAGAGGACGTCTTCATATGACCGGAACACGTAGTGAAAGAAAGATCAGCAGACCACCCTGGGACAGCGTGCTGCGCAAGAAAAAGCGACATGATCGAGCGGCTAGATCATGATGAATACTTTGTTCCAGTATCGTCGCCGGACAACTCTTCCGCAAGTTGTGTTGCATGGCCAGTCTCAGCAGTCAGTCGCCTCAGTCGTTATTGTTTCTAGACCGACGTGGTAAAACTGATACAGAGACGTATATACTAGCCACCAAAGATGAATAATACCAAATATTTCCCAGTACGAAGCATCACAGTTGTACTTGTCTCGAGTATATTTGACAGCTCGCATTACGCAACCAAGGCAGTGATTAAGTGCACCCGACCGGAGACAAGTGTTTGCAGCACGCGCACACAACTGAACAAAGAAGCAAGGGATACGAAAAGATACAGCTCGAATAGGGTTGATCCGTTGCAAATGCAGTTCAGCTGTGCTACTGGTCCACTTTCCTCCGAGTGCATCAACCTAGGTCAGCAGCACGGCTTCATCTTCCGGAACCACTACAGATTAATTTGTTGTGATACAAAACGAACGAGGTTTGATCGAAATCGCTGGGGCAAACTGCATTCGCTTCCTTCCGAAGCAAAGCATAGCGAGTACGGGCATAGCCAAATGCCCCCAGAGGCCCATGACAAACGACTGGGAACACCTAGGGCACTTGGTAGATCCTAACCTGGTTCGCATTTTGGCCGATGTTGGCATATTTGCGCACTCAAAGCGCTTCGAGCCGCTTGCAGGACTCAAAATGATGGTTCTCCGAGTTTCTGTACACGAAAAGCTGCTCCCGTCGTTGGACGAGCGTGTCCGACGACGGAATGGCAAAAAGGATCGTACCGGGAGCACCGAATCGGCGGATAGTAGAACAAACCACAAAACGCGGAGATTTTGACATTCGGGTTGAACACTAAATCACCATATCCGCGTTACGTCTCCCGGCGCTGGCGTACAGAAGCAAGCAACGGCAGCAACGAATGTGTCTTCACCACCGGGCGCGTAACTGCTTGTATAAATACCCTTGCTTATCTTTCGAAGATATTCCGATTATCATATTCAGACTTTATCTCGTCAATCTACGTACCTTCTAGCTGCTATTATCTTTGGATATACTTTCCCATATTCCAATATGAGTGACGCGGGCCAACTACACAGCTTCGACGATGCCATGGACATCAACAGAGCCCCCCTCCTCTTCTGCGAGCAGATTCTACCCAAAAACATCCAAGAAGTGCTCTTCTACGTCGTCATCCGTCACAATGGGCAGTTCCACCCCCTCGCCGTCGCGTCCCAGATGCCCCCCATCGGCGCACTCTGGCAGGTCTTGCGCAAAGACTTTGTCGTCGAGTCGGTGCGCAAGATATACGCCCACCTCTCCGACGAACGCAACCACGCCAAGCTCGCCGAAGAGGTGCGGAACGCGCGCCAATTCTACTACTACCAGGGCTGCGAGGCGGCGCTCTTTGGCCCGGAGGAGCCGCCCGGCGTGTCCAGCGCCGAGGACCGGGCCGTCTGGCTCGCCAACCCGGCGTTTCCGCACGCCGCGCGCGCGCTCACGGACAGCTTAGACGGCGAATTTTGGGCGCCGGTCGGGCTGCACACGACCATGGGCATGTATGACCAGCGGTACAGGGCGGTGGTGTTTGACGTGACGGACCTCGACAACGAGGCGTGCGGCGTGGTCGAGATGAAGCAGGTCAGGAAGACGCACGAGTTTACCGGCGCAACGGAAGAAGTCATGTATCGGACGGTCGTGACGGTGCCGGAGTGGGAGGCGATGGAGACGGGCTTTGAGAGCATGCAGGGAAAGAGAGATGATTCGGCGGCGCATCGCATGGCGGATTTTCCCACCATTCCTTTGATCAATGACGCGGTCCAGCAAAGTAAGTGGATGCTCTGTTTTTCTCTTTTTTGTCTGTGCAATTTGGCATGATTCATGTGTCGTTTCGGGGCGAATTGGCTAACTAACGAGTTGCAGTGCTCTGGAACAAGAATTACATGTCGAGCTAGCCAGTTGGCGGAGCTCAGAACGAAGCTTCCCGAGGCTGGAAGCGAGGAGGCCTAGGAGTCTGAATTATGATTGACGACATTCGGTGTGGAAATTCAGCCACCGGGGTAACTGTCTATCAATCTATGTTGCGCCAGCCATTGGGCATAGCCGCCTGTCACGGGTGACATGCGTTTCTCTACCCCGGGGGACAGTGCGTACTGCAGCACACAGGATGGATGGATTTATACCATTTCAAATCAATGTGAATATTGTGAAATTATTCTTTTACGCCCGTGGCACAATATTTATGCTGGTAATTGTCGTACTGTGACACGAGACTTTTCTTCGGTGCTTACGAACATAATCTAGCAACTTCCGGAGCTAAGCACAAGTATCGTAGCTCAAATCGAGTGCGGTTCAACGTATCCTGGCGCGGCAAGCGGTTTGCAAGCAGGCTGAATCCCATGTATATCACTAAAGCAATAGCTCTTTGGGCATTGACAATTTTTGCTGTTGCTTCATGTCATGTTCCTGGCCAGAAGTGAGTGCGGGAGTTGGCCGGTTCGGCGGGCTGACACGATGGGTGTGTTTACTTACGACTTGGCATGGATGAGTCTTTCCCGACAAACACCAATCGTCCCACCGCATCGCTTCTGTATGTTGATACCCAAAGGAAGAAAAAAGTCCTAAATACATCATCAGACAGGCCTGGAACTCGGTCAGAGGTCCCGAAGCCACGGCAAATCACATACGAACACGTAGCCTAGACTTGGCCGATTTTCCCGGCTTTGGAGCCCGAGCAGACAGTTTTTTCTCACCGGAAATAGTCGTTGTCGATTGGTACAAATGTCTTGGAAACGGCAGGACTAAGTTGATGAGATGATTTAGGCCGTAAGGTAAAAGCTGTAGCAAGACATTTTTTTTATAAGACACGGCAAAGACCCTGAACCGCGCAATACCGTTACGTGCGGAGCAAGGTCTCAGCCCAGCTAGCCATTATTTTGCTCTATTTTACAGAAGGGAAAAAAAATGGTACGCTTTCTTTGTCTTGGCTGAATCATGGGAGAGC
>NW_007930859.1:268068-289756 GCF_000280675.1 Beauveria bassiana ARSEF 2860
TGGGAGAGGTTGTACGACGACGACGGCCTGGCCGAAGCTGTGAGAGCAGCGACGGACTTGCCTCTCTCTTCCTTAATCATTGCGCTTAAGACCAGGAAAAGGTTAATCAGTTTCTCTAGTTACGACAAGTCAGTTCCTTGAACCCTTGCCCCTCATCTGCAGCAAGACATTGTTTCCGCACCTGCATACGCCACATGTCCTCTGTAGGGAATACTTGGAAAAAGAAAAATGTGTGGCCAAGTAGAGCGTCTGTCAACTATCAACCAAGATATTGCGATTACTAAGTGTTATGGGTAAGTATTGTATGCCAAGCTGGTACCGACAAGGGGGGCGACGTAGGGGCGAAGATGTATTTCATCGGACTGGGGTTGATTTTCGGCTAGGGAGAGAGTTACCTGACAGGCATACAAAACAAACGTAAATACTATACATAGTAAATATACGCGGAGCCTGGTTGCGGTGTAGACCCTAACGCCTAGATAGACTTAATAGACAGCATCTCGGTGTACTTTTGCTTTGCGTGTCGCTGATTCAGTCCTGCAGATGCACCTGCAATTCCTCCACGGCCTGTCTGCACGCGGCTACAACGTTCGAGATTGTCTAAAGGCTTTGGTGGCATGTGACGACGTCTGAGGAATGATCTTGAAGACGTTTCGCGACTAGGTGATGCCGTCATTTAGTGCATCTAGGTGCAACGAGGTTGTTCTCCGACTAGTAAATATAGTCAAAGAGCTCCATCACGTCAATACCCAATCTCGCGTTCGCATACGAAGAAATACATCAGAGATGTACCCGCGCTCAAGTGTCAGCAATCCTTTGGCCGCTAGCCGGCACGCGATGGGCAGCTTGCTTCAAAACGCTGCCGTCTTTGTTCTCGTGCCCAACGAGCCATCACACAGAATAGTACGCTTACCTCGGCCAAGTATGATTCAGGTCATGGATTGAGAAGCACAAAAGACGGGCATGCAAGAGCGGATCAAGGCACCCCATGACCAATATTAAGGGGGCTGTAGGGATGGAACCCGGCGCCCTGATCGCGTCAACTCCGCGGGAGCTCTCGTCGATTCCTCAATTCATTTTACCTGGCCGAAAAAGAAAAACAGCGTCAGCGTCCTCCCTGCGACAACTATTGCCCTCGCAATCGTTTTCAACGACGAGAGCAAAGACCAGCGATAGTTTTTAGCCGTAGAGGCGGTTTGTGGGGATGTAGAGCAATGTGGCAACAAGACATTGTTTTACAAGGGACAGCATACGCCACGAACTTCGGTAGTTGAGGTACTGGAGCGCGTTGTGTCAGTTTGTTTTCTTTTTCTCGGCCAAGACATTGCGTCGGAATCCCCGCAGAAACTTGGCAACATAAACGGCATTGTTTGTGGGGATAATGGGATGCGATTAATTCGCCCAAAAGCAGCATTGCCACCGTCAGCCCAGGGCATGAGATGGTCTGCCGGGACCGAAATCGAGTGATACAGGGAGGCTGATATTAGGTCTTATACCTCCACCAGGTGGGAATTCGGACAGAGGGCGAGGCGGGATGAGCGGTCGGCATAGGAACGCACAACAGACGCATGTCTCTCAAGGCCTCTCTTGTTAGGTAATGGGTATTGCGGTGGGAGAACAGAGGCTGGTCTTGTTAGTTAGGTAACGGGCACTACGGTGGAAGAACAGAGGTCTTCTAGGAACACGGGAGCTCACCTATAAGAAGGCAGTGTCTGCGCGTGCATGGCTTCATTGTCCACGCAACCCTGGTGCTCATAGGGTTCAAGTCTCAAGGTCCCATCCTTGACCAAAACAATTCCTTCTGTAGGTCATCCTTGAGACAGTCTTTTGGTTGTTGCTGCCCCCCAATATGAAACCCGTCTTGAGTCTCTCGCTCGCCGCGGCTCTCGCCCGGCTGTCGTCGGCCACGCCCATCGTCATCGACGAGGCGACGTTCAAGGCCAACGGCGGCGACCTTTCCGACATTCCCAACAGCATCCGGACCAAGAACGAAGTGCTGCGCTCGTACAGCTACAACGCGCCGTGGCTCGTCGTCGGCGACATTGGCGGCTGCACCGCCACCTGGCTCGGCGACAAGGACGGCAGCACGTACATCCTAACCGCCGCGCACTGCGTCGGCTACACCGGTGAGGTGACAAGCGTTAACCGGCAGTTTACCGCGTGGGACGGACGCGTCATCGCCTCCGGCGCCGGCACCGCATACGTACCGCCCGAGCGCGTCAACGTGCCCCCGGGCATGGGCGGCGCCTCGACTGACATTGCGCTGCTCAAGCTGCCCACGCGCGCGCAAATCGTCGGCAAGACGGGCCTGCCGCTAGACCGGCCGCTGCTCAACGACGCGCTGGACGAGCGCGGCCGTGACGTGATCCTGGTCGGCTACGGGACGTGGGGCGTCGGCACAGACGTCAGCGGCTCGTACTTTCCAGCGTCAGGCGCGCGGCGGCTGTACGGACGCGGGCGTATTGATAGCATCTTTGAGCTTGACTATGGCATCGGCGCAACGTTTCAGCCAACCGGGCCGTCGAAGTCGTGGGCGCGCGTGGCGCCTGGAGACAGCGGCTCGGCGTGGTGGCAGATACGCGATAACCGGGCCGTCATCATCGCGACGACCAACGGCGGGCATGGCACGCTATCGACAGGCGCGCGCGTCTCCAAGTACATTCGCTGGATTCAGGGCATCTACGCCGACGCGCTGCTGTCATCGGCAGCTAAGCCGCTGGGCTGCATCGTTAACATTGACAACGACGACAAGTACTGCCTGCAGGCGGGCGAGCGATCCCCGTACTCGCTGCCGAGCTGGATCTATAATAAGCAGGTGTACGTGGACGCCGCGCCGGGCACCGCCGTGGTGCTGTCCGACTGGGACAACCTGTCGTACAACCGCCTCGCCAGGTTTGAGGGCACCGTAGAAAACGACAGGCTCAAGGCCGTCAAGGCGGACAACGGGGAGACGCTCGACTTTTCGCATCCCAAGTCTATGCGCGTCGTGACGAGCAGCACGGCGCTCGGCTGCATCTTTGGGCTCACGAGCGGCCGCAAGTATTGCCTCCCGGCCGGGCAGCGGTCGGGCTATGAGCTGCCCGGATGGATCAGCGGGCTGGATGTGCAGGTCCAGCCGGCATCGGGCGCCAAGGTGACGCTGTGCGACTGGGCAAATCTTTCGTACAATCGCCTGGCGACTTTTGACAGCTTTGTGCAGAACTGGGAGCTGAAGAACGTGACGGCTGCGAATGGGCAGATGCTTGACTTTTCACGGCCCAAGTCGATGAGGGTGTCGTGAGGGGCAAGTTTTTGGATTTATTAGGGGGGGCTTACCTAAACATGGGGCAGTATTTGCCCGCTGAAAGTTGGCAGTACCTACCTAGTTACCTACCTGTTGTCTGATGTCACTCGATTTTTGTATGGCAGCCAGCACTTTAACAGTATGGTGGACATGTTGGCAAGAATGATTCAACATCATTCATTCACGCTAAATCCCCTTTATGAATTGACCGACATCTTGCTACTTGGAGTTTTGCTCGAGTGAGACTCTGAGCCTGGCCAGCACAGCAGCCCGTCGCAGATGTTTCGCTCGCCAGCACCATGCCTGCCCTGTAAACGTTGACACAGTCACTGAAATACAGAGATGTACCCACTGTACGTAACCTTTTGTAGGGTGCTGTAGTGCACATGACGCCATGGTGGCTGCTAGTATTAGGCTGCCGTTGTAAGGGTGAGCCTGACCGAGCTTATATTCCTCATTGAAACAATTTGGAATAATTGAAACCAATGAAAAACTGACATGTTTTCCAATACCAACTGACGAGGGCATTGCTGTTGCGTCGCTTGGCTGCGTTGAGGCTTGCTACGCGCTCGTGGGTGGGGAGCCTGTAAATAGCCCCTGGGTCTTATGTTGAGAAGCAATACAATTGCGTTGTCTTGACTGAGGTAATTAATTTACCTGTATTTAGTATTCGGCAAAAGTCCATCCGTATGCTAGCCATCGCAACAGTTGAGCTCAACACAGGCTAGCTATGGTAATGTTCTCAATGTATGCAATTTGACTCACCTGTCCAGCATTCACACTTCGGAAATTAAACGGGCATCTCACTCGGGTACATCCGAATTATAGCGCCAACACCTCCCCGCAAAGTCAATCTGTAAATTCCCAGATTGGAGTGGCTGACCGTTCGCTCGGGACTAGGACAGAGCCTGCGTTGGGACAGGGGCCTTTTTCCCTGAATTTATAAATTTAATAGCGTTGCTGCTTTTACCGTCTACGAACTAAAAGATGTTGCCTTTGGTGTAATCAACCAGCTTGGTGCCCTGACAGACGCTAACCTGTAATACTTTAGCTTTTCCATAATCGCCACTGCAGTTCCCGCCACCACCAGGAAAATTTTGCAGTGGGTGCTAATGTTACGGATTGATGCTTTTGTCTCTCAAGATTAATTATTCTGACCTCTATTGTTCTCCTCTACTTAGTGGGGTCCAGTGTGCTTATTGCTGAACACAATGAATAAACTAATCTACCTGAGTAGTCACGCAATCTCGATCGCACACCTTTCCTAACTTGGACATCCCTTGCTCATATCAGCATCAAACTGGCTTCTATACACAAACGACACCAGTCACAGTAGCTAGTCAATTCAGCCAACTCGGTCAAAGCGAGTGGTCACCTCGGACAGGCGCTCAACAGCACCTTGCCATGTAATCTCAAGCGCAGTCGGTTTACCATCTCCCCCCACAACAAACTTGGCAGCATAAAAGCTTCGTTTTGCTGCCGATCCAAGTATAGGTATGAGGTAAGCAACCCAGTAGTTGCCAGCGACATGACGTAGAATCATTCGCATAGGAATAATCAGGTCCGTACGGGTAGCAACAAGCTGCTTCTGCAACGTCTGGTTTGTCGAGTCCGCGCCGGGGAAGGGCATTGCATCCTCCACAGCAAACGTATAGTTGCCATAACCAGGGTTGCTATACGTACCCACAAAGAGGTCGTAGTCGACTGCCAGAGAAGATCCGTTGGTGGCATAACTGGGATATAGGATATTGGTCGCGTTGTTAAAGTTTTGCTTGTCCTGCTCCAGCTGCCGCTTCCTCCTACATCATAGTCAGTATCTGGTTCACAGGAGTTTTGACAAAAAGTATTGAACGTGTTTGGGAATGGGGGATTCGTACTCTTTTTGGCCGTCATCGAGGCGCTCGCTCGGGGAGATGCCTAGCCTGTCCTCCGCTAGCTTCTGAGTTATAATGTCCTTGATAAAGTTGCCATTGTCCACGGCGTTGGCAAACCCCACCACTCCAAATTTGATCTCGGGCATCCAAAAGACATTTGTACCAAAGTTTTGCGTGCCGCCATTGTGCTTGTAGACGGCTTTGCCGTGGAGCGTGGCAATTCTCCAGCCGAGACCGTAGTCGCCCACGTGCCAGCTGCGCGAGGCGCCGCCTGTGATTTCGAGTGTGCGCGGGGTTTTGATGTCCTGGTGCGTTGCGGCCGAAAAGGGAGCCGTCTCATGCAAAAGACACTTTACCCACTTGCTATAGTCAATGGCATTGGTGATGATGGCGCCTGCACCGCTGGAGTACTGGACCGGATCCGTTTCCACCGCCACGTATTCCTGCGCTTCATCGTCCCAGAAATACCCAGTCGCGATCTGGTGACCGCTTCTCCGCGCTTCGCTATACGATAAAAACGTAGAGTTCATGCCCAGAGGCTGCCAGATGACATTGCGCAGCACGTCCCCTAACCACGAGCCAGTGACGGTCTCAATGACGTGGGAGAGGGCAATGTACATGAGGTTGCAGTACTGAAAGACCACTCGAGGCTCAGCTGTGAGTGGTAGATGACGCAAGCTCCTGACTGTCGCTCTGTTGGTCTTGCTTGTATTGTTGGTCTTGCGCGTGTTGTTGCCATCGCTAGGGTCGCTCGTGCCGATCCACGCAAAGTCATGTCCAGGCATGCCGCTACGATGGCTGATGGCGTCTTCCAGCGTGATATGGGAGGTAGCCCACTCGTCCTTTAGGACAAAATCTTCTTCGATGATTGAAGAGATGGGTGTTTCCCAGCCGCGAGAAAAAGCCGTGTCATAATCTCCGGTGGAGATGAGGTGCGCAAGCGCAGCACCTACCTGTGCCTTTGTGGTCGACCCGCCGAGGAATAGTGTTTCCGGCTTGACAGGCGTGTCTGGCAGTACTGAAAAGCCATAACCCTTTTGTAATAATTTTGTCAGAAAAAACACTTATAAATATTGGTCGTTGAACGGTTAGCACTTACCTCTGTGTACACCTGATCGCCGTCAATGACAGCCAGCGACAGGCCCGGCACCTTCCATTCATCCATAAGTCCTTTCACATATCGACCAAACTCGTCCGACAGCGGGTTACCGCGTTGAACCGTTTCGTTGCGTTGCGACGGCATTGCTGCAACTCCAGAAGCTAATGGGATTGCGAATGGCGCGGAAAGCAGCAGCGCTTTGGCCGACGAGAGGAAACCCATTCTGTTCCAGATTGTGCTAGGTGATACGCTCTGATTTTCAAAGTTTAGAAGTAATGAGAAGTTTGGAGGTGAAGCTGCAATGTGATGAAATCTAGCGGAATAAAGGTTCCAAGAGGGCATTATATAAGGCCCGGATGATGAGTATCCTGACTTTGTTATGATTTATTATTCACTGATCAGACAGGGTAAATTTTCGCATTTTAGAGGCTGAAATATGGGCAGTGCAGGTCTTCCCAGCCAATAAACACTGTTTTTTCTTGAATCCTTGCTAATACAAGGAGTACTTTTCAGGATCAAAGCTTTGTGATGGGTACAGTAATCAGCTAATCTTCCATAGAAAATCTGCCGTAGATCTTATTATAGGTAGAACGTGACTCATGAATGACAATGCGAGCTATTCCGAACTTTCCTACGCAACCAGTGGAGACAAGCAAGTGCCGTGCAGTTACTCGGTTTCTCGGGTCAATGACGGAGAGCAACTTGCGCCTCAAATCGAGGCTGGGTATGATTCTTCAATACCCACTTCAGACCAAAACTTTTTCATACTAGTATCCGAACTAACCCCGCGTAGCTGTGGCGGAGTTGACTACTACGTCTCTATTGAGAACCTATCAGAGCCTCTCAATAACTGGTTAGCTACCTATATGGGGCTCGTCAACCATCAACGCAAAGCCAACTCAATCAATTGATGGCTCAGGTTGAATGGATTGCGTTGATCGCCACCGGGACCCCTTCCACGGATAGTACTACAATGAAGCCACGACGCTGTCCTTCCGCCCATGGACCCAACAGAAGAATTATAATACTTGTAACATATTGTATAAAAACATACTTAATGATAGAAACAAAGAACCGGCAGCACAGATCAATCCAAGGGATTCACCACCACCTTGGATCCACTGACTTTGCCCTCATACAATAGATCCAGCGCCCGCTGAACGGCGTCCAACCCTCCCTCGAGTTTCAACGGAGGGTTGGACCATACTTTGCCGTTCTTCAAAGCTGCTGGCAGATAGATTCTCAGGTACCAGTTACGCAGGTCTTGATTGCTTGCCTCCGACACCAAGTCTTCAGAGTACCCCGCCCACTTCTTCTGCACATTGCCAGGAAGTGCGCTGTCCTCTACAGTCGGACCGGTCGAGAAGAATAGGCCCCCAGTCTCTTGAAGTAGCTCACCCATGAGCTTGGTCGCCGCCGGGGAGGCAATAGTCTCGAGCATGCCCTCATAAGGCCCATGAGCCTGTATTTCTCGAATTAGGTCCGCTTTCGGCCGAGTATGGTCGATGATGTGTGTCGCCTTTCGCTTTTCCACAAGCGCCCTGTTCTTCGGTGACGAGGTCGTCACCACGTGATAACCAGCATCCGTGGCATACTTTACTGCCAGCCCGCCAACAGCCGACGATCCCCCATATATGAAAATCCTCTTTCCGTTGGGCTCCGAGATTCCAGCCACGGGCGGCTTCGCCAAGCCCATATGAATCGTCAGAGCAGAAACTACGGTCGCGAGGTTGGCGATGACACCAGCCCCATCCTCCAGAGAGGTTTCCGGCCCGAGTTTCAGTATATTTTGCTCCAGGCCAATGGCATATTGCTGGAACGCTCCGAATCTGTTTTCGATTGCGGCCCTGCCCCAGCGAGCAATAGCTACTCGGTCTCCTGGTTTGACGGAAGCAACTTCGGGGCCTATCTTGATCACGGTCCCCGCAAACGTGAACCCGCCGATGAGGGGGTACTCTGACTTGAACAAGTCTAGCCTGCAGTACAGTTAGCACTTTTTCCAACGGCTGTTCCCCATCAACCGGCATATTCAAGTACTTACCTTTGAATTTTGGCATCAATTGGGTTGAAGCTTATAGCCTCATTGCGAACCAATACTTCACCACGTTCGGGAAGACATAACTCGGCGGTTTCCACCTCAATCGGCTCATGGCGTTTTTTAATCCACGCGGCTTTATTAGATATCATTGTGCACACAGTATCAAGGGCAAAAATGAGCAAGCGTGAAGAATGAGTAGCAAAGGGTGATAGGAGGTTCGAAAGCAAATCGACCCCAACGACCCGAAGGAGCCCTAAGAGCTTTATGCTTCTCTGCGCCTGCTAGTAGTGTCCGCTATCGCCGGCTACGGCAATGACGGATAGTTAGTTCCATTTGATGGCTGCCACCCTGACTTATTGAGCCGAACCCCAAACTCTAGCTAGCCTGCAGAAAGCTGAACGTAGATCTTGACCAAAATGGCAACAAAAATGGGATGGCCGATAAAGTCTCGGTTCATCCCGCTTCATTTTGCCAAGAAACTCAACCTCATCACGTACCAGCTAGGGCCGGTTTAGAAACACCACGAGGCCACGCCAATGCTGGAAATTATTTCTTGCGAATATATCGTGTCATGATGGAAACTCTAGGCCCGAATTTTTCTGTTTTATTTATTCATTGTCAGAAAGCCCCTTTACTTGCTTGATTTCTTTGTTTAACAATCTCCTCGAATGCCAATCAACGTCTCTATCCCGCAACGTTATCCCACACTGCTTAGCGAGCTGGGTCTGCGCCAAGTCATAGTGGCACCTGTACTAGGACACTATTGTCAAGCAATTGGTTGTTGTTGTCTTGTACCTGCAGAACAGCGCTGCAACGGTCGGGAGTTCGGCTAGGGCTAAGAGTCCGGTTTCCGTCTGGAGAAAAATTCGTCCGCGGGACGCGGTCGCAAGTTATGTACGCCTAGAGCATTGGTAGCGTCACAAAGCCAAAACACCGTTGTCCCTCATTTGTTACCTACCCTGCCTGCGACAGGCCCTTTACTCGCCTGCAAGTTCCACTCACCTCTGTGACGAGACAGCGCCGCTGACGGCCTCCATTGCCATCATCGAGGCTTGTGTAAATATGAATGAGGGAGAAATATCAACAGGCAATAAGGGCATACTTTGAGTGATTGTTTCTCAAAAACTCACAAATATAACTTGTAGACTAATAGAAAGTTTTCCTTCGAGCCTACACTGAATCGTCATTCGTTGCAGGAACTTAACAAATGCATATACAGCTGAATAAATGGATTTATGAAAACTCTAGAAAGTAGCAGTTAAATACAAAAACAGAGATCTGTTGTGCTCACTGCCTATAAAATCTCATTCCGTCTTTTGGGCAGCTTTGACCGCGTACTCACTGGCCCCCACCATCATTTCGCTCTCCAGTAAGAAGACCATTAACCCGTCGTCGTCAACCTTGGTAGGCTTCAATACTTTCTTCCTCGCAGCCTCAACGACGGGCTTGTCCATCCCATGAGGCACCATTGTATTAGTCAATTTAGCAGCAAATGGCTTAAACTTGATATCCGTGGGCTGAGAGTCTGGGCTCTGATCACTGATTATAGCCCCGATAAACTCTGCCATAATGTTTCGATGGTTATAGGGCGGCCAGAAAGTATCTTCCATAACGTTGTACCGAGGTGGGAAGATGACGAAATCCACCACTGCATGTCCAGGCTGGCCATGAGATGGGGCGGTGAGGACAGTGAAAATGCTCGGATCTGGATGGTCGTACAGAGTGCTTCCAATGACCGAGAACCGACCTAGATCGTATTTGAACGGATAGTATGTTCCGTGCCAGGCAGCAACGTTGAAAGGGGTGTCGTCTTGGGTACACACAAAGAGTGTGCTGTTCATCTTCGTGATGACGGACCACTGTCCGCCACGAGCTGTCTCTGCGTTGCCGCTTTCATTGACTCGGCCGTCGAAGCAAGCAACAGGAATTTGAAAGTCTCTTGCGTTGGCCAAAGAGCAAGACCCAAGTGGCCCTAGCTCAGGGAGCGTGAAATGGGACTGAAATAGCTCACAGATGTACCCTCGTGCTGGTCCATGTGGGAGAGTAACTCGATAGCGGACACCACGAGGAATGACAGCAACTTCATTTTGTCGAATCAAGAGATTGCCCAGCTCTGTTTTGACATCCAAGGTACCTGCCTGCGGGATGACAAGGTAATCTCCATCCGAAGAGAAAAACACGCTGTTTGGAGCCATGTCTTCGACAGCAGCATACATGTGATACGCAAGACCCGTCTTTGTAGCAGGATCTCCTGCCTTGGCAATCATACGCTGCGAGGTGACCCAGTCTCCCTTTGCTCCAACCGGAAAGGCATCCCATTTCATGACGTTAGGAGTGATGAGAAGCTTTTGATCTCCTTCTGGCTTTGACCACAGCCTGTCATCAGTATAGGGCATGAATGGGCCGTGATCGACCGTGGGCGAGGTTCGATACATGAAGGTCTGTAAGTTTTCGGCCCGTGGTGCTGTGAACGAAGTCCCAGATAGACGTTCCGTGTAGAGACCGTAAGGCGGCACCTGGGGACTATTGGCTGCGACTGGATTTGCTCCTGGTAGGGCTTCCGATCTGTTGGTTGTACTTGTGAGTGACGTCTTCCATGTAAAAACGAAAACGGTGACACGTACTGGTGATAGGCCCCACAACCTTCCAGATAGTCATACTTCTCCGGGATAGCAAACTTTGTTACAGGCATAATGACAGCGGTAAAATATTTCAGATGGTTGGAATTTTTTGAGGAGTTCCAGACGAGTGTGATTCAGAGTATGCTCAATAGCGATGCCAGTGAACAACGATAGTGACTTTTTTTGCGGCTGCTTCAACAGCCTAGATTGGGTAGCCGCCGGGCCTTTATACATATGTCGCACGGAAATCACACGTTCGTACATTGGTATGTTATTTTACTGCAGAGATGATGTGTTAACAAACTTCAAAGAGAGACCAGTAGCTGGCGCCTACATTGCCGAAAAGACGGAACTCGCGTCCTCAGCTACTTCTTGGTAACCAAACCAGCTGGGATGACCGACTGTGCTGAGAACCTTCCCAATGTAACGTCATATTATTAATACGTCAACTGGCAGTTTTTCTAGTCCTCTCTCCCCAGCTTTCCAGATGCGGGGTCGACTAAGAAGAACTTTAATTAGCATGCCCGCGGACGTGGTGGATACTAGATCGTAGCGTAACTCAAAGCACGTCAAGGTACGTGGTTACCTTGCTAGCTACTACAGGACATAACGCTGCTAATAATATGTATTATGTAGCTCTTCGTAGATTGAGATCCTAGCTATCGAGCCGCCCCGGAGCCTTCGGACATCCGAGAGGATGGTCTACTAGGTCCGGGACAGGTGCTGAGACGGAAGTCCGTGTCTAGTCCGCGGAGGACTTCTAGCTTAGAAATAACTTCATCATAACCGACCCCGCAGGTGTGTGCATGTGTAAGCTGAGAATTTGGCCTGAGACCAGTAAGTAGTCAAGCAGAGTTACGCACAGGGTGTAGGAAACAGCCAATCACATAAAACTTCTCACTACTCCTGCCTAATCTTTAGACTACAACGCACGACCTCGATGATGTTTAATAGTATGTGTATCGAATTCCTAGTATGTAACTGCCATGTGTAATAGACGGGCTCTAGTGAGGTTGGTCAGCGTTCACGTGCTATTATTCAGCAATTAGTTATGACGCTGACAAACTCCCTTCAGCTCGCATGGGTTTCTCTGTAGGTCTGACCAGCTTTGAATACGGAGGTAACATACCTAACCTGGCCTGCTCGGATCTGTTGATAGTATCGACTGGTCTTTTGTGCAACCGCCTTTAAGTGAGTTGATATATTTGTTGCTCTGAAATACTGTATACGGACTTGACTGACAAAGTGGACAAGGACCACTCAATTGCCTGAGTAAGCTATCTAATGAAGTCTACGTAAGTTTCATTGAGAAAATTTGTGGCAACACCGCTAGCACCTTCTGAAGCAACTATTCATGGGACATCTAAGAGTCTCCCCCTATCAGCCCCTTGAACACTTTATTCTGCCATGCCTCCTAAGGTCTTTAATGCTGCTTTAGCAGCACCAGCACCCCGAACAAACGGCACTTAAAATATGTTTATGAGACCACCCTATATTTACGTCACGTTAATTTTTCCCGTGGCTGATACTATTATCTGCTTGTTTAAAAGGACTTACAAAGGGTCTTGGTGCTGTGCTTTCATCTTTACTTCTTTCAATCCGTGCTTGTAAATCCTAAGGTTATCTTGTGTTAATCATATCATAGCTTACACCGGTTTTACTGATGACTTACAAATGCTGCCTCTTCTGGGTTTGGAAGCGCAAGCGCAACGCTGAGAATTATAGTGATGACTGCTGTGAATTTCATAGTATATCAAATAATGTTCCTTCAAGTAAGTCACTAATATTCGTCTGTGGTATAGCTTTCTCTGAAAGCAAGGCTTTCAGCGGATATAATAGTATTAAATACTTTTTATTTATGTTGTTAACTTAATGATCAAGTATGAAACTATCCTGTATTTACTAAAATACCAAGTAATAAACAATTTCGCCCCGGCAACCTGTAGTTAGCTAGAGACGACTCAGAAACATTTTCCCCGTACATTCCTCTCCCTAGACTGCTGTCTTCCTACGCTATGCTCCACCTGTGCAGCCACGGCCATAAGGCTAAGTAAATACTTCTCCCTCATGTCGACCAGAAGGTCGCCTTAGATGAAGGCTTTGGATCATCATAGTAACATAAAAATTGGTCGCATTTCATTGTCATTGATGGAAGCTTCAGATGCTTCAAAAATGTACAAGAATTTTTTTTCTCTTGTTCAAAAGCGACAGCCAGTTTTGCCCTCAAGTGTACTAGTCTGTGATTTACTCTACAGGTTAGCGATCAATCTAGACCTCGAGTGTCACACAAATAAACTTCTTAGCACTTCGTATCCACCGAGTTGTCTCGTCTTTCTGTTTATCGCAATTTCATAATGAGCATACTGTTTTTGACCTTGTCTCAAACTGAATCAACCAATCTATACGTCGTGCCGAGATTACATTTTATCGTGTGATACATTGACCCCCACTCGGTAGACAAGAAACATGGCGCTTGTCTACCTACAACCACTGCTAATCATGCGCTAAAATCAGTGTAAATCCGCCATGTTTTTTGTCTACCCCTTAACCCCCTACTATCTAAATAGCTAAGCTAACAACCTAATACGATAAGACTTTATTGCTGTTTAATATTAGCATCGCTATATATAGACTGAATATAAAAAAAGTGTTTATTATTTAATATTTCATGTCTACGTAGTATGTTATATAATTTTACAGTGTTTTCTTTATAACGTTGATTTAGTATGTGGTGTTGAGAATCGCTTGTTATTTGCCTAGTTCCTTGTTATACCAGTCTAAATAGCTATCGTCTTTGTGAAGCCCTTATCCTCTCGTAACGAACGAATCTTTATCCCGATATATAATATACAGTAACTAGTGATAGGACCTGGATGATTTAGAACGATTACCTACTGTTACAGATTTTACCTTAGGCAAATTTTCTGTTATAGCCGACTAGATAGGCTTATGTATAGCATGTGATACTCTAGGCTTTTTACATTTCTCCCCGAAATATTATAATAATAGATATACTAGAATAGATATAATAAATATACTTAAAACTACTTTATTAATGGATTTCTCGTTAGGGACTAAGAAAAGGCATTGGTACTATAATACTGCTATCTATATATGAAATATAGTAGTATATATAAAGCTATCTACCTAGTATAAGTTAATTTGAAAACTTATAATCATAAAGACTTGGCGGAAGCCTCGGTCGGACGGAGCAGTGGAGTAGTCCAAGAAAATTCTCCGGCTAATAATGTACTTTGTTGCTTCTGCCTCCCGTCACTATGCAACCCCGCACCTCCTGCCACTCTACAACCTCGCAAGTCAGTTCAAGTGATTCACATTGTGTCCAGTGAACGAAGTCGCAAATAGGAGTGAAGAACGAACTCTTCGAGAATAGACACTTTACTTGGCTGTTCACGTTTTCACCTGAAAATAGAGCACCATCCGGCCTCAAGTCCTTACCAACTTCTTCATTTGTCCAAGTCCAATCATCATGTCTTGGGAGCCCAACTTTCTCGTCGATACTGAGCACATGTACAGTTTGTACATGGAGGCCAGTGCCTCGGAAGAATACGGATACTCTATCCGATTTTGGAACCCGAGATTAAATCGAGATTTTCCTATGCATGAAGGCTGGCTCGTTGCACCGAGACAGCCTGTACACAAAGACCAAACAAATGGAAAGCAGACGATGGATACCTTTGTTGAGCGGCTTGACGGCAATCAGGATATTCAAATCGGATCACTGCTGCATGTTGCCAAACGCGAGGGTCAGCCTATTCAAGCACTTGAGGAGCAGGCTATCAGCTACGCGATCCCAGTCATTTTAGAACGCTCGCTCCAAGGCCTTTACATCCTTACTACACTAGGAACAAAGTTCCGGCTGTGGTATCTGGCAGCTGGTCATACGGTACCGAAGGCCCTCTTCCACGCCGATGCAGGTCTGGGGTGCAAAGAAGCCTACATCGACGCTGGAACTCATGAGGCCGCAGAAGCATACGTTGATTTTTTGAGGCAGATGAAGGGGGAGCCAGAAGTTGCTGACGGCACCGGCGCTACCTAGCCAGGCTCATCTACTGCCCACATTTGAACTTAGCGAGAGTTTCTCCGGGGGTTCTTCTTCTCAAGACTGCCATGTTTCTATCAAAGCTGTAGGTAGCTAACGCTGATAATGATCGGGCCGACCGCTAGGAAAGGTTTAGCTCACTTTGGCTTCAACGGTCAGGAGCTCATGGTGGCCACGTCGAATAAGAAGATTGGATCTCGCAAGATAAGGTTTTTCGCGAGCACTAAATTGGCATTTACTTTCTTCCCTTTCTGGAGGAGTCAAGAGTCTAAGATTGCTAACTGTACTCTTGTTCTGAAGCTGTTTACGAAAAAAAAAAAAGCACTCTCTAAGTTGACATGCATCGGCGCTTCTTTTTCTTATGCACGGGAAGTTCGTCGATTAATGACCTCGAAGCTGTTGCCTTTACTGCGTGGCCATAACACAGGAATTTCATCTGCTAATTACAGTAGCTTACTGAATTTTAGCTTATGTACGGCGCTGGCAATTTCTGAATTTTGGCACTGTGTAGCCTGCAGAAGGCAAGGTAAAGACCTATCGTCGCATATCATTGAGCATGCGTCGTTGAGCTATCTAGGTATTATACAGTATCGATATCCATGAGATTGCCATGGTTTGCTTTATATCGTGCCTTTGGAATGTAGGCACCATGCCGTCAATAGGTGTTGTTTACAGTGCTGCGCCTACAGCCGCTTAATAGCAGGCGATGAGACACACAAGCACCTAGATTTGGCTGCATCACGCCTTGGCTGGATGGCAAGCGACGAGACACACGATCACGGAGTTCTAGCTGCATCAAGCCTTGAATAAGGAATATCTCGTCCAGATACTCTATCAAGACCCCCGCTTTATAGCTACGTAAGTGTCGACCTTCAGCGACCAACAGCTGAAGAGAAGGCGGAATAAAACCTGACCGCTGATGACAGAGGGAGCATCCCTGTCAACTAACAGCAAACATCCACAGAGCCAGACCTCTATCATTCGGTTCTAGAGAGCATGCCACAAGGTCCTTCGGCTAGATTCTAGACCCCTACACGAGTTTTCATTTATCACGTACCTCTAGCCGGAGCTGAAGAGCCTGCTTCACCACTGCCTCGAGGTAAAAACCTACCCTCTTAGAAAAACAGTCTACGCGTTAGGCCAGTCGTCAAAGATTTATATGCAAAAGGCGCTGGAACTTAGAACAACCCGGATACCAAAAGTCACGGCGCTGGGAGTTGCACATCGAAAGAAACAGTCTATGATACTTCCATAGTAGACGGACAATATATACGGAATAGATAAACGGGGCTCCATTTTAGCATACTAAAGTTATATCATGTAAGTCCGTATACACCCCTTTGTTAAATAAGTAATCCCACGCTAAAGTCGTTCTGTCTATATGTCAAGTACAAGCGAACCGTCCATTTACGCTACCGCCTATACTTGAGACTACCCTGCCTGTGAATAAGAAATCAGCCTCTAGAAGCTCGTATATAACTACCAATCCTCGAAACTATTGCATTTGCACGACAATGTACGTATGTGCTGTCATCTTGAAGCTGTAAAGGGTGTAACAAATGATGCGACAGTGGAAGGGTTTGTTAGTGCTGGGAGTAGCTTGACACCATAGCGCCGTAGTAGGGAGTAAAGATTTACGTGTTTTCGGCGAATTTCTGCTAGAAGAACAAATGAAATGACGCATGAGCGAGAAGTGGATCGAGTGTGCAATAGCGTGGTACTTATGCCCTATCTAAGCTGCCCTAGATATTCACGGGAGCAGCAGTTGATGCTTGTTCTGCAGAGATGTAATTAAATGTATCTTGTGGCATGTAATTTCGGACCAGTATCTCGGAGAAACTGTTGATATCTATCTATCTTGCGGAATCTTGATCCCTGCCAGACGATGGGCAACAGCACCTTTTGCGTTGGCTAACCATGATTGGCCTGGAGGGAAAAGCAGTACAAGTTAAGATTTAGGTATCGTACTTGATAAAAATGTGTCAAATTGATGGCAAATAATTTTCTGGGGAGTGCGTTGTCTTTCCAATCAAAACAGAATGCAGTAGTAGCAGCCCCAGAACTAGAAGCAGAGTCCGGTGCAGCCCATGTAATAGCTATCAGTACCGATAAAAGTCATCTCGCGAGCTGATACAAGACGAGTATGCAGAGGCAATACGAGCAGCACTCGCAGCAGCTCCATACGCCGAGCGGGCTCTCTCGTCCGCCGCCGAAGCTTCCTCCTGCGCAGACGCAGCAGCAGCGACGTCGCCCGCCGCCTCGGCCGTGAACGCGCGAAATGTGGCCGCGTGCGCTTCGGCAACGGCGGCATCCGCTGCGGCGGCAGCTTCGGCAGCAATACAAGATGCTTCTTGTACGGCCGTGGCAGCAGCGCAGGGCACGTTGACGGGTGTTAAGAGGCGGAAGGCGAGCGAGCGAGCGGGCGCGCGAGGCGAACTCGCCGTCAGGTCGACAGTCTTTGCGGCAGGAGGGAGCTGCGATGGTGGCCGATGAGAAGTAGCAGTCTCTTTCGTAGTCTGCGCGGGCGATGGTCTCTTTTTAATGTCAAAAAAAGCATTTTCTGTAAGAAATGACGGGTTATTGGTAGTAGATTTAGTTTCGGTGGCCGATTTGCTGCATGTTCTTGGAGAACGCTTCTATAGACAGTCAGCCTACTCGCCATCGACGAACATGACCAGCTAACGCTCTTCTTACCGTTTTCGTAACCTGCTTGATGGGATGGGCCTTCCAATACCATCCTTCCAGTCTTCGCTCCGCCTCAGCACGCATCTCGGCGCTTTCGAACCCCAACGCCACCCGTCCCCGGTCCATCAACCAGGGATGGCAAGACGGCTCCCACTCGAATTGAAGAGACTGATGCTGCGAAAGCCGCGCGCGGCAGGCCGCTTCGAATTCTTCAGGTAGAGTACTAAATGGCATACCTCTCAAAATTATCATGCGATTTTCGCGGCGCCATGTTTCGACTCTGCATTGGGAGCTCCGATCCTTGGCTGCGAAACCTTGCTTCCTTCTGGTCATGGCGGCGGCGGCGGCGGACCTAGTTGTCGAGAATTTTAAAAGCCTTTGTTCCTTGTTCAACTTCGAAATTTTCTTTTGTATTATTTTTCTGTTTATTGCGATGCCTATTATGATGCTGCTATGCGTGATTGCGGACGGTGATGTGTGTGAAGGGCATACCAGTTGCAAACGCGAGCTCCCCGCTTGACTTGCTTCGATGGCCAGGTGCGACGCAGAGTGCAATTACTGATTCTGGAGCTTTGCTCTAAGTAAATATCTACTCTGGCTGAACTTGACGCTTGTGATTGGCTCGGAAAGACGCATGACGGCGATGTTTGGTTCCGACTGCCTGCAATGCACCCCCCCTGCCCCGGGGAGCAGCATGCTCGCACATCAACAAAACCGTTGCATTTACTCCCAACAAGATGACTTGTCGAATTGAAGGCAAGTATAATTTGTTCCGGGCCCGAATCCTAGTAAATACTGGTCTGTTTTCTTCACTGTTCCTTTCCTGCGCGGGCTTGCTCCTATTATCCTCACTTCGCTTAGCTGCGTTTGTAAATCTCGGGCGACGACTCACAGTTTCTCCGTGGGTCGCGCGAAATAAATGTATCAAGATTTTGAATCCTTTGTTGGGCAAGACCTGTAAATGGCTGTATCTCATCTGCCCCGTTTGCTACCAACGGCTGTTTGCTAGCGACTAAAGCAAGACGAGAGCTACGCACCAAAGCAAAACACCTGTTTGAGCATAGAAATATTAGAAGTAGAAGTAAAAATAAATTAAGTTATTAAGTTAACTAATGAAAATTAAGTAAAGATGGTACAGTAGATAATTAAACAATAATACCCAGCGCATTATTCAAGCATGAAACAACAGCCGGCCCGCTTAGCCCGCTTGTCGTCGAGAGACATAGCAGCGCGTCACCGGCAGCGAATGGCCCGAGTGCGACTGTGCAGAGCGGAATGTCAATCAGCAGCTGGGCAGCGTTGTCAGTAGCGAGGTTAGTGCAAGCCGAGGGTAGCGCTCTCGGGCACTGCGCTTGTAGTGCGGTCGTGAGGCAGTTGAGGATGTTGGAGCCCGTTGAGCTGATAGAAATGTCAGTCGTCACGAGACACTGCGCCGCGTTGCCGACGCCGAACACTCCGAGCGCGGTGACGCAAAGCGGGATCTGGACCAGCAGCGCAAGGCCGTTGGTCGTGCCGATGCTCTGGCACGCGGAAGGCACCGCCACGGAGCAGCTCGGCGCGGGGGTGCTCGTAGGCGTGCAGAACGCGGCACCGCTGGTCGGGGTAGGGGGCTGCAGGCCGAGCGCGGTCTGCAGGCAGGTGACTATGCCTGTTCCAGAGGTGGAGCTGGTGATGGAGGACGTGGAGAGGCAGGTAAGGGCGGTGCCTACGGCAAAGGGGCCGAGGGCGGTTACGCAGAGGGCAGCGTCGGGGATGAGCGCAAGGCCGGACCCGGTGGACAACCTGGTGCACGCGTCGGGCAGCGTGGTGATGCAGCGGCTCCTGAGGGAGGTGAGGATGCAGTCGACGACGTCAGAGCCCCTCGCGGTGAAGCTGATGGCGCTCGTGGCCAGGCAGGTGGCGGTGTTTCCAATGGCATACGGTCCGAGAGCGAGGGTGCATCCGGCGAGAGCGGGCAGAATCGCCAGGCCGTTGAGGCTGCCAATGGCTGCGCAGGCGGCTGGGACAGCAGTCACACATGCAGACGGGGCCGGGCCGGTGGGGGTGGGGATACAGCTTGTTGTGTCTGTCGACGAGCTAGTCGAGCTAGGAGTGGTATCGGTGGACGTGGCAGAGCTTGTGGTATCCGTCGACGAAGTCGTATCCGTCGAAGAAGTGGTATCGGTGGACGTGGCGGAGCTTGTGGTGTCCGTTGACGAAGTGGTATCGGTGGACGCGGCGGAGCTTGTGGTGTCCGTCGACGAAGTGGTATCGGTGGACGTGGCGGAGCTTGTGGTGTCCGTCGACGAGCTGGTCTCGCTGGGCGTGGTCGAGCTCGTAGTGTCTGATGAGGAGGTCGTTTCGCTCGCAGCAGTCGAGCTCGTAGAATCCGTGGCCGAGCTAGTATCACTAGAAGTGGTGGAGCTTGCAGAGTCTGTCGCCGAGCTCGCAGTGTCCGACGAGGAGCTCGTTTCGCTCGCAGTAGTCGAGCTCGTAGAATCCGTGGCCGAGCTAGCATCACTAGAAGTGGTGGAGCTTGCAGAGTCTGTCGCCGAGCTCGTGGCCTCTGTCGACGAGGTCGTCGCAACGGAATCAGTAGAGCTCGCGGTCGCGGCGGTCGATACCGGCGTTGTGTTTATCGACGACGTAGGGCAGCCTCCGCTACCATCTCCGAGGCCGATGGCCGTTTGCAGGCACGACAGAACGTTCAAGGGATCGGTGATGGCCGTGGTGAGACAGGTGGCGGCGGCGTCGACGAGGAACGGACCAAGGGCCGTGGTGCAGGCGGCAACATTGCCAGGGAGGTTGACGGCAGGTGAGGTAGGGATGTCAAGACAAGCCTGAGGCAGCGAGGTAATGCAGACCGAGCTGATGGCCTGGTTGAGACACGCGACGATGTCGGCACCAACGGTCGTCAAGGTGATGGTCGTGGCCAGGCATGCAGCCGTCTGGGTAGCGCCAAGACCGGCGGGGGTGGCGGCGCAGAGAGGGAGGAGAGGAACCAGAGTGAGGCCATTGGCAGAGCCGAGAGCAGCACATGGTGCGGGCAGCCCCGTGGCACAGACTGGCGCCTGTGTGGTTGGTACGCAGCTGCTGCTCGTGGTGGTTGCCGTCGAAGTGTTGGACTCAGTACTAGAAGTTTCTGTTGTGGAAGTTGCCTCTGTGGAGCTGCTAGTGTCACTAGCGGACGAATCCGTTGCAGTGCTGGTCTCACTAGCCGATGTTCCTGCTGAGGTGTTTGTCTCACTAGCGGATGTACCCGAGGTGTTGGTCTCAGACGTATCCGCCGTGGCACTAGACGACGACGACGACGCATCAGTCGCCGTGCTAGCCGGCGTTGTCACGATGGTCGAGGAGACCGGAGCCGACGTGCAAATCTGCTCAGTCGGGTCTCCCACTCCGATGCTCGATCGCAGACACGTCAGGATAGACAGGGGGTTTTGGATGGCCTGCTGGAGACAGTTGAGAGCCGTACCAACAGCAAACGGGCCGAGGGCTGCGGTGCAAGCAACGACATTCTGCGGCGCCTGGGTGATGGGATCGGTTCCGATGGCGAGACACGGGGCCGGAAGCTGGGAGATGCAAATTGTTGGCGTGGCTGCGTTCAGGCAAGCGAGAAGGTTCGCTCCCGAGGTGGTGAGGGTGATGCTCGCGGACAGGCACGTCGCGATGCCTCCGACGGTAGCATAGGCACCGAGAGCAGTGGTGCATAGAGGAACCAGGGGAAGAAGCGCAAGGCCGCTGACACTGCCCAGTGCCTGGCAGGCCTGGGGCAGGGTCGTGGCACAGACAGTTGGCAGGGCAGTGACACAGCTGGTGGTAGAAGTGGCAGTGGTAGTAGCAGAGGAGCTACCAGCGTCTGTGGCAGAGGAGCTGCCAGTGTCAGTAGCAGAGGAGCTACCAGTGTCAGTGGCAGAGGAGCTGCCAGTATCAGTGGCAGAGGAGCTACCAGTGTCAGTGGCAGAGGAGCTACCAGTATCGGTGGCAGAGGAGCTGCCAGTTTCCGTGGCAGTAGCAGAGGAGCTTCCAGTGTCAGTAGCAGTCGA
>NW_007930859.1:289856-291811 GCF_000280675.1 Beauveria bassiana ARSEF 2860
GTGTCAGTGGCAGAGGAGCTGCCAGCGTCGGTGTCAGTGGCAGTGGCAGAGGCAGAGGAGCTACCAGTATCAGTAGCAGAGGAGCTGCCAGTGTCAGTACCGGTCGAGCTGCCAGTGTCCGTGGCAGAGGAGCTACCAGTGTCAGTAGCAGTCGAGCTGCCAGTGTCAGTAGCAGTGGCAGAGGAGCTGTCAGTGTTAGTGCCAGTGCCCGTCGAGCTTCCAGTATCAGTGGCAGAGGAGCTGCCAGTGTCAGTACCAGTGGCAGTCGAGCTGCCAGTGCCAGTAGCAGTCGAGCTTCCAGTGTCCGTCCCAGATGTGGAGGTGGCTGTCGTCTCGGTTGAGCTTCCAGTGTTGGTGCCAGATGTTGTCTCAGATGAGCCTCCAGTGTTGGTGCCAGATGTTGTCTCAGTTGAGCCTCCAGTGGCAGTGTTGGTCGGGCCAGTGGACTGGCTTCCAGGACAAATTGTGCTGATGAATTACAGAAACAATTAGTAAGGATTCTTCAACATGCAACATGAAAAGACCAAGACAACTTACATGGTATTCGTCGAGCCGTTATTAGTCGCAATCGTGACGACAGTGTCAATGACACCCGGTGCACCAGTTATGGTTGCCACAACATTGGGAGCCAAGGTGATGGGACCATCGGTAGGGAAGTAGCCCGAAATACGGATAGGCTGCTGCACAACAGTCTCTGTCGGAGCAAGGCCAACCGTCATGGTGCCAAAGGGGCAATAGTCTGAGCACGCTGCATCTTGACGCTTCTGAAGCGCTGAGAGCAGCCTGAGGCCCAAAGCTTTGGGTACCATGATGGAGGAGGAGGAGAGAAAAAAAGAAAAGAATGTGAAGAGGAAGGCTTTTGCAGAGCTGTATTCCTCCTTTGAATGAGAACACGAGTTGAGATGAATATCTTCACTGGATGGTACCAGTGTTTATAGTCGGCAAGGGGAGCCCCAGTTGCAACCACTGGCAGGAAGAGAGGGAGGAGGCTCGGCATGGCCGCACGAACACGGTCAAGAATTGAGTTTAAGCCAAAAGGCCTTATTGACGCCTCTTTACTCAGCTGGTAAAAATGCCAAGTTCATTTCAAATTTCTGATAACTTGTCCCATTCCGGCGAGGACGATGGAGATTGTCCGCGAGTCGTCGCGGCGGCTTACTGGCTTCGTCTACTAGGACGATTCCAGACTTCTCCCGCCCACATCCCCCAGCTACTAGTCTCTGCATGCTACCTTGATCAGCTCATATCCACATCGTGGTTGAATCTGATTACTGTGTTTATTTACCATTTTTTTGCCAAGGGAAAAAAGAAAGGCGCTCGATTTGAGTTTACGCGTTTTCTTCGACAGCCCACCCACACCGTAAACGTTGCAGAGGACTCTTGGTATCTGGACCGCCAAGCCACAAAGGAATCAATAATCCACAGACGTTCTCAAAACATACAAGCTCCATCTATTAACTTTCGGAGCGTTTTCAGACGAGCTAGGATACAGCTGGCTGTCTACGGACAGTCCGAGCTAGTCATGCATGTCCTTTGTGGCACGGTGAGGCTTGAAAGCAAAAACATCTTGCCCATCCTGTATAAGAGTCTTTAGCAGCCCATCATTCCACTGTAACTCGCCTTACACCCACCTTTGTACTTTAATTTTTTTTCCTTCTTCCTCCCCAAGTTTCTTCACTCTTTACATCGCCATGCGCGTTCCAGCTACCACCGCAGCGCTTTCGCTGCTTTTCAGCGCTGGCTATCTTTCTCTTGTTGATGGTTGCCCAACGACTGAGACTGTGACGCTTTCAACTGTCACAAGTACCACCACACTTCCTACGCAGACAGTTACGGGAGCGCCTGCGCCTACGGGTACTGGAACCAACCCTGGAGGCAATGGTAACAACCCTGGGGGCAACGGCAACAACCCCGGGGGTAATGGCAACAATCCCGGTGGAAATGGCAACAACCCC
>NW_007930859.1:291911-304926 GCF_000280675.1 Beauveria bassiana ARSEF 2860
GGTTCTAGCTCTGGAAACGGTTCTGGCAGTGGCTCTGGAAACGGCTCTGGAAACGGCTCTGGCGACGGCTCTGGCTCTGGCAGTGGCTCTGGAAACGGTTCTGGAGACGGCTCTGGTGATGGCTCGGGTAATGGCACAGGCTCAGGTTCTGGAACTGGCTCGGACAATGGTTCTGGAACGGGTTCTGGCTCTGGCTCTGGCTCAGGCAATGGCTCTGGAACTGGTTCTGGAGACGGCTCAAGCAATGGTTCTGGGTCAGGCAGTGGTTCCGGCAACGGCTCTGGCAACGGCTCTGGCAACGGCTCTGGCAACGGCTCTGGCAACGGCTCTGGCTCGTTGTCAGGCTCAGGATCTGGAGGATATTCTCCGTCTGCCTCTGGTTCTGGCTCGGGCAGTGGCGTCCCTACCGTCACTGGTTCGGGCGGCGTCCCCGTCGTCACTGGCAGCGCAGCACGCCATCAAACAACAAGCCTCTACTGCGTGCCACTGGCGCTGACCGTCGCCACTCTATTCTTCTCCTTGTAATACCTCTTTCTTCTTGTGTTTAGATTTTTTCTTTTTCTTGTTAGCTTAATTACTTAATTTTATTTTTCAGTGCCACGTTTTTTTTTTCCTTTGTCCTGTATAGTCTTGGTTCAAACTTTGTTTCGGTGTCGTTGTTTTTTGTGGCTTATATTGTCTCGGGCGAGCTTGGCTGTAAATGGAAGTGATTGCGCGGTGAGAACGGTGAGCCAGTCAAAAAGCTAAGGTAGAGGCTACGCTAGTGCCTATAGGTATAGATGAAGTTGGTGCTAGGAGCACTATAAAAAGCCTCGCAAGCAAGCCACTGCACGATTCTCAGTGGGTAAAAAATTCCTCGTCGCTGTCACTCCCATATCCGGCTACGGGGGCTGCCCCGGCCCGCAAGCCAGTGGTATTAATAGTGTTGGCAGCTAGTTAGCTGTGAGAAGAGGAGCCTCAGCTAATGAGCCTCGACCACCAAGAATACCTCGGTCAACGTAACTAGTACTCGGGGCCGGCACGTTCTGAATAAGCTGGAGAAAAATTGGAGCCAGTTCGTCCTTGACTAACCGAGCAAGCTAGTTGATGGGATGCCTGGAGGAAAGGATTTTTCATTGGGATAGTTATAGCCAAGTGCCAAATGCGTTCATCATTCATTCATCCTTGATCCCACTCATACCCCATTCTTTCGCCCTACTTGCATGTCATTGTTGGCATTGCATGTCCGTTGTTGGCATTGCATGTCATCGTCGCCCTGGCATGTCATCGTCGGCATTGCTTGTCATCATCGGCCGGGCATGCCGTTTATGCCGACCTGACGGGGCTTGCCTTGTGATATGCAGGAACAAGGACACTAGTCTATCTACTAACTACCGTAGGCTAGTAGTTTTTAGTATCGACAACACGCGAAACCAGCACGCTAGAACCATGCGACTCCAAACTTTAACCCGAACCCAACTAAGCTCCGCAAGATTTTGTTTCTTGTGGAGCCGTATTTTCCGGTCGATCAGGGTCGAGAGTGACTGACAAAGATAATTCGTTGCTCGGCTTTTTCAGCTTCCGTGGTACGACCGATGACTCCGCCGAGTCCCCAGATACTCCCCAGTCAATCCTGTCCGGAGCAAACAATAGTTGTGTGATAAATATGGCCAGACGCATTGCAAATTCCATAAAAAGTAGGGCAAAATTATTATAGCTGAATTAAATCACCGGTGACGATTTCATGGTTCGCATTGCCACTGTGAACAGCTTCCTTGTCTAGATCCTAGATCTCGCAACATCCGTCCGCCAAGGACCGGACTCGACCCGGAGCCTGTCCGACTCTCGTCTCGTACTTTTGACCAATGCAATCCATCGATTGCAATTTTTTTTTTTGCCCCTCTAGCACTACAGAAAACAACTAGTTATTACAGAAAACAGCTGACAACATTGCGGGCGCCTCCGCTCCAGGGTACAACACTAGCAAAGTCAAAAACAAATGTCGGCCCGCCACGCTCCGCATTTCACATCCAAACGCCATCGCACCATCGTGACAGCTGATAGCGCCCAAATAGTCACGACCTTGTCCTGATGCGGCCAAACACATTGCTCCTTTATCCCAGAACGCAGGTCTTGCTTTTTTTTTATTTTTTTCGCGCAAAGGGTCCGTCCGCAGTGGCCAAGTTGTTTTTGGACCACTTTCTGTGCTCTCGACCTCGTTCTTTTGTTACTATCACGATCCAAACCAAAACGAAGCGAAAGGGCCGAAAAAAAAGCCACATCCGGATAGGTCAGGTTCCGGTATACCGAGCCGCATCATATGACGGTCAATTTCCGGACTCAGGCTGATATCAAGAAGAGCAGCCCAGCTGCATTTGCTCTGGAATTTCAGCCTCATTCAGCCCACTCCGCACCTGTCTACTTTGGATGAATCAAGAAAGAGAGGAAAATGCCCCCTGTGCAACAATACAAAGTCGATGCTCTTGATTGCAATGGCGATACTGCATAGATGCGCTCTAAAGGCAAGTTGTAAAGCTCCAACGGGCGCCTGACTATTCAGCCAAGAATTTCATGTCAAATGTACAGAGAAAGTGGTCAGTCGAAGCTATATCCCATGTCATTACTTCCGGATAAGAGAAAGACGCATCTACATTACGCCCAAGATCTACTTGCGGTCTTCTATCCTATTTAATTTCTCACAATTTTCACTCCCACCTACTTCTAGACCTATTCTCATTCTATTGCCATGATTGTCATTGCAAAATGTGGCTTCAGGCCACTCATCTACGTCGAGGGATACGCGGACAATCAGTCGCTGGCCATGATTCTTACGGCTCGTCAACCAAATAAACCATCCAACTCACTGCACGGCGCTGCGTCACGGAAGAGATGCGCAGAACTCTGCCAGAATGCTAGTGGTAGTTGATTGACGCCACAATATATTGATAAAGTCCCCGATTTCTCCTAAATGCGTCAAAAGCTGCCCAAAACAAGGTTTGCTATCAGAGTGAGTCAGGTGAACCGAGACACCGCCGCTTGCACTCACATGCACACGTCGCCAAGAGAGCCCTCCATCGCGCATGCTTCCCGTTTTGCAGCAGCTGGAGGTTGAGCACGTTGGGAAGCGTCGTTATATCAAGGGCGTTGGGATATCTTAATGCTTCGTCTGTGATAGCGACACAATGCTAGAATTTGACGATAGAAAGCTAGGACCGGGCGATAACAACGGTGCCTCAGTTCCTGTTTTCGCTAGATGGAGATGGTGAAAGATGTATGGCACCAACAACAGTCCTCTAGTGCACTCGCTAATGATTCTTCCTGAGTTCACAGCGTTTTCTCGCAAGTACCGTTAGATCTATCAGTTAAAATGAAGAGATTCATGGACTAGTACTTGCCTAATGAGGCAACAGGCATCGAGTATATAAACGCTTGCAAGAGGGCCAACCTTTGCGGTGTTTCGCCACGGCCAAATATAGAAAACCACTTTGCCTCTTGAAATCTTTCTACAAATCACGTCTATTTTAATGTTTTCGCATTTCAACAATCGCCGGACGATCTTTACCGCTCGCATATTGTGTCAAGTCCAGCTAGAAATAGAGCTTGCATTGGTAATCCGCTAGTTTCTTTATTTAAATTCTGTTCGAGCAAATAAGTGACTTAATACCCTATAGAAAATAGATGGAACTCTGATGATAGCGTGAATGATCTTGTTATATTGGTGTCTAACACCGAATTTAGCAAGGCAGAGTGCCCCAGTGGTTAGGGATACTTGACATCAGATGGTTTAGGCCGCGCAGGTTCAAGTCCTGTCTCCGTCGTACAGGCGGAGTGTCCGAGTGGTTAAGGAGTCTGACTCGAACGTTTCCTGCTCTGTTCTTTTTGCCGGGCGCCTTCTTGCCTCTGATAGGATATTACCTAGCGTAGAATAAATCAACAACACCACCACTACCTTGAGGTGTCGCGAGTGTCGCGAGTGCCAAAGAAAGTAGCGCATAGTACGAGCTGCGAAAAGTAGCATAGGATCAGCCAGTAAGACGCAAACAGTATATTCCACTCCTGGTACTACCCTACGGTAATAATACCCTATATGTGCTTTGTTATAACATCGCCACTTATACTGCCCCACGCACCGGAATTCACGAACCAAGAAAATCAAGTAATATAACTCGAGACATTAATGAAGTAGCTTTCCAGGCTCTATATACTAGACAATGTCTGGGTCAGATACTGCAGCAAAAACTGCGGTCGCTACTATATTCGAGAAACAACCCATCTCACCAGAGATGGCCGCCTTTTGCAGTTCGCTTATTATCGGTTGCACACCGTGCAACTATTGTGAACTTGAAGGCGTGGGTTTTCACGTTAGTAGGCCAGAATGTGATCAAATCTCGGCCGATCTTTAAAAATACGATAAAGAGGAGTTTGCGTTTCCAGGACGTTTGCGGAGAAATGGAACCATTCAAGAGTACAGGACTAATACCGATCGCGATCGCGGGCCCAGTCGCGATATCTATACTCAGCGGTTACCTACTCAATCAGCGTCATAGCTAATATCACAGACGATATTATAAGGAGGATCTCGTAACTAGGAACTTGAATACTTCCTCTTTATATAAAGATCGTTTAGATAGACTAAATCACTTATCTTAACTATCCTAATATAAGTCTCCATTATTATTAAGTTACTTACTATTACTTACCTAGTTATTATACCTTGAAAAACGGAGGCACACACTACTTATAGGATCAACGACTATATTTTCTAGGTCCTAAATAACCGCGATTTAAAAAGGAAAGAAATAAAATAGGATGGAAAAGAAAAAAAAACATACAGCAGCCGGTGTTCGCTGGTCGTCACCGACCCAACTACTAATCTGCCGGTCAGTAGCTTGATTTCCGCGGAGCAGACGGGACGCGATATTTTCTACTGCCTGTGGCCGTATGTACCATGCATGCACTTATGTCTGTACATATATTGAAGCCGAAACATGCCGGCAAAGACGCATCTGAAATCACATCGAGAAGCTCCAACGTCAATGCAACCTTCCATCACCCTGATGACTGTATTTTCTTGATTCTGCTAGATCTAGGCCCACGCCATTGTTTTGCAGTTGTCCGAAATGGCCGGTTCGACTGAGATCTTTTTTTTTGCTCAAGGCTGCTCATGCTGGTCACGCGTCACAGAAAGATGCTGCAGGTTGAACCAATTGTGGCATTACTGCCACCTCGCGTTACGCCAAGCAACAAAGTTGTAATTGCATCCTGCAACAGTTTCTGGCACATGTCCTTGAATAATAAAACGATTGATAAGTCGGAGCAAAATTTCTGGTCAGGTGATGATTCCACGATCTCGATGGTTACTGGTGAGCTAACTCCAAATGGCAAGCCTGGAATTGAAATATCGAATGGGGGCCGGAGCTTTTTCATTGGGATGACACTCGGCCGCCCCGCAACCGTTTTCTTCATCATCATCACTATTTTTTCCTGATGCACAGTTCGCCTTCGTGTTCAAAAATATTGTGCCTTTCTCTGCCACTCGGTCACATAGAGCGGTTCGCATCTTCAGTACAGCTGTGCTCGAATGCACTTCTTTCCCAAGGCAGACGCTGGTCTTCTAACGTCATCGCCAGACGCCCAAAGCCCCCCCGTTCGGCCCACCACCGTCGGACCTGTGTATGATGCCGACAATCTCGGAAGGCCAGCTGAGCCATGGGCTCCGGAGCTGGAGTCTCGTCGCTATCCGCCAAAGTTAGCTCCTTATGCGCCTTCATCGATACCGAAAGAAACGGTTGCGCTCAGTTGCCGGTATTTACGAGCTCATTTGGCCAAGAATGAGCGACTCAGGTTATCCATGCTCTGGTACTATGGGCGCGATCTCGAGAGCGAACCCGAGTTTCTTGCAGGCCTGCAGGAAAAGGCATGCCTTGCCCAAGAATCATCGGGATGGGAGTTTGCCGTGATTGGGTTGCTCGATGTCAACGTCTACATTCGCTTAGCAACGGTCGGGCTCAAGCTTGGCATTCTACCCCGCGGGGAAACAATCTGTGCGCACACGGTCACACAGCCGCCTGGCGTATGTATTTCGTCGTCCAGTATCTAATTCGCATCAGCTAATGTTGTACTTGCAGAGTGTTTTTCTCATTCCAAATCTCCAGGAGGATTGGAGATTTCAAGACTGTCCGTACGTCGAGCAAGGCGGGTTGAGAGCGTATGCTGGCGTTCCTCTTCGGATGCAACACGAATCCGGCGAATGCATCGGACTAGGCACAATTTGCGTCGCTTCGGCGACAAGTCAACCGCCTCTGTCTCAGCAGCAGCAGCAGACCCTTACTCGGCTTGCAGATTGGGTAGTATCCGACATTGTCCAGTGCACGCGAGCGCGGCGACAACGAGAGCGCCGTCGACTGGCCGAACTCATTGACAGCGTTGGGACTAGCCATGACGACAGAGAACCTCATGAGTCCGTGTTGAATATTCTCCGACTTGCCTACCCGAGCGAGGTAATCCGCATACAGCCATCAGACGCCGATCGCTGCGACGTCAACGCGCCAGAAACCATTCTGCCGCCAGGTCTCAAGAATGGTCTATGGGAGGACACTGCCTACATTGACGACTTTATCGCGACATCAAATCATAATGCAACCCCGACAGACAGAATAGTGCGTCTCTTGTCTTCGCGGTGCGACAGCCAACTTGGTCATTCGTTGCTAGTTGTTGGGACCAAAGACTTTCGACGGATATTCGATGACGTTGATGCTTGGTTTATACAAACTTGTGCAAGTCTGATAACCCAGATATGGCAAAAACGCCTCTTGACAGAAGCGATAAAGGCCAAAGAAAAGTTTCTTCGAGGCATGTCTCATCAGCTTCGAACTCCACTCCACGGAATCCTCGGGGCTGCCGAGCTTTTGGCTGAGGATTTAAAGGCACTTTCCTTGTCTGAGGCCTCCTCACCCAAAGCAGTGTCGGCGGGCGTCGCGGGCGTCGCGAGATCACCTGAGATTGCAGCAAAGACGTCGTTGTATCTTGATACTATCTCTGGCGCAGGTCGAGAACTAATGTCGACCGTCAACAGCATGATCACCTTGAACAGGTGGGCCGACATTGCCCACGCCGAGCGGAGATACGCCACCTATGATGTTGGTGACTTGGAGGAGGAACTCTTGAAGCAGGTGTCGGAAGCATCGCTCAGCCAATCGGGGTTGACTGCTTCAGTATTTTGCCACTGCGAGATGCCAAGCGGCGCAAAGCTCCGGACGGATATGAACCTTTTGCGAGATAGTCTTTGGCCCCTTGTCCACAATGCTATTCAAAATACACCCAAAGGCATTGTTGCTGTCAGATTCTCCATGAGACCAGGCACAGAAACATTCATGGTTGACGTGGAAGATACAGGCTGTGGCATTCTTCCACATGACCAGGAACGCATCTTCCAGCTCTATGAAAAGGTCAATGAGCATTCGACAGGCTCTGGTCTAGGCTTGACCATCTCAACAAAGTTCGCAGCGCTGCTTCATGGCTCAGTCGAGCTCGTCTCGTCACAGGTCAACCTTGGTTCGCATTTTCGCGCCACTTTCGACGACATGGTTCAAACGGACTCGATCAAATTGCCGCTCACAGCAACGCCATCATTCCAGAATTTGCTCCCGAAATATTATCATTTCGAGACGGACTTGTCCTCCCACCGCCTGTCCTCAAACTTTGCCCATTTCTTAACGCACAACGGCTTCACCCGTTCGGACGAGCCCACGGGGGGCTGTTTGGGGATATTTGAGCACAGTCGTGACCCAGAGCAACTTCAAATCAAGACTGCATCGATGCTCCCAGACCAGATCGCCGTCTGTCTGGTGCCAAAGTCAGTCGATACCGAGTCTCTTGATATGTTGCCCAGAGTGTTATATGCAAGCGCACCATTCTCCACGTCGAAGCTCTACAGTGTTCTTCGGGAGGCTGATGAAATGGCCGCAGTATTGCATGACTTGTCAAGTGGTAAAGAGCAAGCATATTTCGATCGATCTCGTTCGTCTACAAATACCGACGAAGGCTACAACTCTATGGATGCCTGCTCACCTCAACCTCTAAACGAAGAATCGAGTGGGGTTGCCGAGTTTGGCGACAAGTCGAGCTCAAACTCTTACTCTTCGCCTGTGCACGAGTCCGGCGACGGGGCCTTGGTCGGCTTGCCCATGTCTTTGCCGACCAAATCCGCTACGCCCATGGTGCTTGTGGTGGATGACAACCTAGTCAACCTGCGCATCTTGCAAATGTACTGCAAGAAGCGAGGGCTGCCATTTCTCAGCGCTGCAAATGGCACGCAGGCAGTCGAGGTCTTTTCAAAGCACCAAGCGTCATCTGCTGCGGGCGGCGGCGCGGGTATTGAGCTGGTCCTCATGGACCTGCAGATGCCAGTCTGCGATGGCCTCGAAGCGACGCAGCAGATTCGCGCATTGGAGAAGAAGAATTTCTGGGCCGCTAGTGTTGTCTTTATGGTTACGGGCCAGGACAGTCAATCGGACCGAGAAGCGGCGAGTGCTGTCGGTGCTGACGACTACATGGTCAAGCCGATTAGCATGGTACGACTCGACACTGAACTGAAGAGATATTTCCCTTTGTTCACTGGTCAACCTGTCAAGTGACGCATGCCACAACAGGAATGTGATTTGAAACAGAGGCCACATTCATTCCAGGGACCCGCTCCGTATTACAAGCGCTGCATTCGTTTCTCGAGAACAAGGCAACAGTAAAGGGCTACTCTGCGACTCAAGCCAGCAATGCTGATGGCACACCTGGCGGCGCCATCAGGCAGCCGAGCGGAGACGGCATTCTTTTGCTTATGTGCTAGCTCAATGAAACGGGCTCCAGCTCGTTGGTATTTGACCGTCTCGCTGTCTCATCAAGCGTCACATACGCAAACCAGCGACACGGCAGAACACACACGCTAGAAAAACTACCCAGGCCAGCCAAGAATTGTACAAGACTTTGGAGTACAGTCTGAGACTTGCGGTAGAGGAGCAGAAGGGGGTGCCCGGGTACACCTGAACACGACAAGAGAGCCATCACGCGGCCAATCATTTACCCTGGAGTACAATACACGAAGCTCTATGATTGGAAAATTGCAAGTTGACAAAAATTTTGAAGAGAAAGAGGTAGCACAGGACTCTCGGCCAGTAAGTGGCATCTGCAGGCCTAATAAGTGCTTGCGAGTAACGGAAAAGCAACAACAATGTATACGAAAAAAATATGATGTTGCAGTGTTTTTTTTTTTTTTGCCCTCCCATCCATAGCGTTTTTTCTTTTCTTTTAGACTTGATAGTCTTGGGTAATTACATCATATGCATTTTCTTGGTGTGACTGACTACCCGAAAAACTGCCTAATTCGTAAAGGAGGCGTGACAGACGTTTGCTGATTGGATTGACAATCTTTAGCAGACGGGCGGCAATTCCCGTTGACACCATGCCCAAGGCAGTAAAGTACTGGCCACGTTGGTACAAAGTAATGTGGTGGTCTTGTGCATCGACTCCATGTTGTGTCTGGTTTCTCTCCGTCTCTCTGCCTCTCTCTGCTTCTTTGGACAGTTGTTAGTGATATGGGTTTGTGACATTTAATTTTGACTACTATAATGTCTCTATTAAGCAATTTCCTTGTACATGGACGATAACACACGCACCGAAATCATTTTCTACCACATGACTTTGTTGCTTTTGTACTTTCCTTGTGCCCCCTCCCCCCCCCTCTCTTCCTCTCCCTTTTTTTTTCTCGGGCACTTTTGTTTTTTTTTTTCGACCACGGGCAGAGTAAATTAGCTTTTTTCGACTTTACTTGCAGTCCTTTTTCGTTTCGAGAAAGGAAAGGGGGAGCTGACGTGAAAACACAAACATGTTTTGGGCCAGCCATATGCAGGCGCTGCGTCTAGTTACCCTAGATGGTAACGAGCCGGATGGATGCGCTGCATGGATCGGCATTTCGCCTGAGCCGAAGCGACTGCAGCCTGTCATGATGGGCTGAGCAGGCTGGAATTACAGAGTAGGCAGGCAGGCAGGTAGGCAAGCAGAAGTAGGCAGAGGGTGCTGCACTGACTGCACTGACTGCATGGACGCGTACCTTGAGCATGGTTACACAAGAATGGTCACGCAGTACCTAATGAGTACGCAGACAGGTTATGCAGATATGGTTACACAGGTATGTTTACGCAGGTATGGTTGCGCAGGTCAGAGTACGTAGACTTGAAACACAGGTATGAATACGCGGGTAGGAATGCGCAGCAGATATGAGCCATGTTTGTCTACAGAGTGAGTACCTGTGCTGAAATCACTCTGTGGTGTCATTTCTTTTCTACGTGATTTTCCTTTCGTGGTCATTTATGTGGTGTGAATTCTTCTCTACGAGATTTTGTCTTTCGTGGTTATCTCTGTGGTGTGTTGCTTGTCCACAAAACTTGTCTTTGTTGATCACTCTCTTTTGGAATAATTTTGTGCGCTGACGATGCCTGACAACGACGCCAATGACCTGTCACCGAGCTCCTTCAGGAGCCATGCAGTCCTTCAGCTTCCCTTGGCACAGCAGATCCATTCCATTTTCATTTTTGATCTTGATACTTTTTTCTTACATCTTTGTCCTTTGCGTCTGAGAGCGGCTGGACCGAGAGCCAAGAAAACCCTTTGCATGGGCACCATCCAATAGCAAAAAAGGCCCGTTCGTTTGCCCAAAAGTAACGGCAGATGCCCCTTTCGTCTCGCACAAATTGTGTAGGGGAGCTTACATAGCTCAACGATGCTCACCCGCATCACGGCAAGCCACAATTGTTCCTTTGACAGCCATATTCCGCAGCGTCATTGTGGTCTCAGAAATTGACAGTAACGGTCGCACATCGGTCGTCCCGAGGGCCGGTGCTTGAGCGCAATGGTGGAACGATTTTGAGCTCGGGAGGGCTGGCAGGCAGGAAGTCGCATCGCAGAACTGCGCAAAGGCAACAGACGAGGGCCACGATGGCGACGACTACGACAACGACGCGGACAGGCTGCTGCCCCTACCTTCGGCACGGTATCTGTACACTGGTCCGCGCTGCGCCGGGCCGAAAAGCCACCAATAGGCCGGCAGCGCTCCCGGAGAAAGTCGGCGCACCGAAACCCCTGTATAAGCGGAATCAGGCGTGAGCATTAATGAGTGATCCGCCGCTGCAACATTAGCTGTAGGTACGCGCAAACGGCTTGACTGCTAAGGCGAGCGTATCGTGGTATGAGACGAAGGAGGGGCGCGCTGCCATCCACCTATACTGCATGGGGAGCCGGTTTGACCTGTTCATCCCGCCGGCGGGCCTATCGAGACAAAGTTGCACCAAGCGTGCAACGCGGTTCGGAGTGGGCGTGCTGGGGCTGGGCGGTGCTCATGGCCGCGCCGGGCCCATGTCGGCGGCCGAGGGCCTTTGCGGTCCCCCATCTCCCCCAGCGGGTTGCGCTGCGCGAGGATGGAGATGGCGCTCTCTCGACAAAATGAGTTTGCCTCCGGAAAGAAGAAGGGGAGAAGGGGCGCTCGGCAGGCAGCATGTTTGTTTGGCCTCGACGATAGCTGCGCGCGGGTACCGACGGCCGGGGTTTGGCGACGAACAGGCTGCCCTGTTACGTGCAGGATGCGATGATGGGGGCATCTAAACAGGTGATACGGGACGTTGTGCGCCAGACTAATCCGTTGAAAGGTGGAGGGAGGGTGGCTTTACTGCGTGTCTTGGAGGCAAGGGAGAGGCGCTGAAGAAGTGATGATTGGGTTTTGTATGCATGGCTGTGCACTTCTTACAAGAATCCCTGATTGCTTGGCTCTTCTTTTTCCGAGAGCGTCGGGGTGCCGTTTGCCTGTCTCCAGGCTCCCTTGCTGCATCTGATCTGTACCTAGGGACATGCAGCCACTCCTTGTGGCTGGCTGCCTTGTTTGCCAGATGCTGCGCGGCAGCCCAGCCTCGGCGCAGTCGTGAATCAAACCGTTGTATTTGAACTGCATGCCAGACAAGGGCCAACTCTCTGCATCTCGAATCAACGGGTGCACCCCCCCTCCCCCGTCAGCGTGGCTGGTGTTTGAGCCGCAGGCCCACGCTGACTGACTCTATCCGTTAACTTGGCGAACCGAGATCCTGCAAGTCTGTTGGAAAGACTGTTGGCTTGCAATGTATATTCGTTTAAAACGACCTTTTATCGTTCGAAATGTATATTGTTGGCCAGCTCCTGTGCTTTTGTGTCAGCTCGCAACTTGTGAATCCTGCAGCAACATTATCAGCCCAGGTTGTTCTTTTTTTTTTCCTTTGCAGCCCTGGCGCAGGGCTGCATGCTGCTGTGAAAAACGTCGTCAGCTTTTTCTTCCCCACTGCTAATGCCGGCAATTGAAGATCCAGCCAACGGCAAGACGATGATGTCTCGGTGTGGGCGGCGGCGACGGCGTTCAGCCTCACGGACAAGGAGAAACACGGCCGTACGAAATAATAAGGCGTGCTTGTACTCGGATGGCGACGATTCAGGTCTAGCGCTTATTCCCGTCTGGTTGAGACAATGTGCATTTTCATAGTCTACGTTTGAAAAAAAGAGGGGAAGAAAGAAGAAGGGGAAATTGGCAGCTTCGTTCCGAAAGGTGTGGCATGTAGGTTGGTTGTATGAGCCTCGCAGCTTCCTCGCTAGTCGGTCAGTCGGTCAGTCAAGTCAGTCAGTCAGTCCTTGATTAGTAATTCCCCGACTCTTGTTGGACCATGAACAGCGACCATGAAGATTGTGACGAACAGAATGACAAGTTGACCTGAGCACAAACAGGTCAGATGTCATATTGTTGCACAACAGCCTCTTTTTTTTCTTCTTTTTTTTTGAGTCTTTTCTTTTGATTTTTTTCATATGCCGATAAAGTCCAAGTCAGCCTCTCCCGGCCAATCTGCCTCAATTGTAGTCGCCAACAACCAATCAAAAATCAGCAAAGCAGTCTTTGTGGCTTTTTTTTTGTTTGCCAAGCATCGTGGATACAGAGGGACCCTTTCTTTGGCGGGCTTGGGGGTGCTTCGGTTTT
>NW_007930859.1:305026-413638 GCF_000280675.1 Beauveria bassiana ARSEF 2860
GTGGTGGGGGGGGGGCGGGGATCTTGACGAATTTGACGAGGGCTTTTGCGCTAACTCCGGCCTGGTCCGTCTAGCGTGAGCATGTTTGAGACATATTCAACAATAACGACCACGCGTTGCAAGATGGAGTTTATGAAACCGATAGAGTCGACAAGAGGAACAAAAAGGTTTGGGGACCATCATAGAGTGGTCCCACGGACATCAGCCGAAAAAAAAAAAAATAACTTTTGCTTTGCATTTTGAGTGACAGGCAGCCTGCATTCCCACGGTCGCCGGCATCTGACATTTCTGGGGTTAATTCGCCGGGAAGGAAGGAGGGGGGGGGGGGGGGTGGCATCCTGGTAAGCGAGAGCTATGCTCATCGCAAGGCTATCGGAACCTAAAATAAAATATCGGCGAGACAGGCACACAGTGACGAACCCTTGCTGGCATTCATTCAGCTCTTTCCCTTGCGTAATGGGGCGGTATAGACTGCGCGCGTATGCCCCGTCGGGCCGTCAAGAATATATTACCCTGCCGCGGCTTACACCGGGGAGGGGGGGGGTTAATAATAATAGGTACGTGCTTGCAAGGGGTTGAAAAAGGTAATGGGGGCAGAAAGACATCAATATAGGTAGTATCGAGTAATATATGGGAATAGCATACTATCTCATATTATACCCCAATGAGAAGAATACCCGAACAGCAAACCGCAAAGCCTACACTGTTACTTGACGACCGACCCAGTACTTCGCTCCGTACTTGATCCCACATGTTTGACTCCACTCATATTCTGCAGCCTCACTCCTCCACGACATCTTCAGCTTTTATGCTTCAAGTCTGCCTCAAAAAATGCCATTCACAGTAACGCCCGACCCAAAAGTTCCATCCCTTCTTTTTTTCCCCCCCTCCCCCACAGACCTCTCTGTCTCTGCTTTCTGTACCGCAAGTGGTGGCGAACTTGGTCTACGTAACGCCCCGTACTACGTTGGGCTGCTGGCAACGAGAATCATGTGTTTTGTTGTGGCCCCCCCGGGCTGACGAGGCTCTCGACCAAACCGACCCCCGCCCCCCCCCCCCTACCCTCATGATCAGTCCCGCTCGTGAAGAGCTGTTTGACTTTTATCCGTCATGTACAATCCCGCCGGCGGAAAAAATCATTTATTACAAAGATTAATATAAAATTAACCACTGAAAACTTGGATTGGAGCGAAAAAAACTAGGGCCGCCCCTGGGTGTGTCGTAATCTGACTCAAACGTGCTCGGAAAAAACAGCGCGATAACCAACCCACACGCGCACTTTTTTTTTTTTTCTCTACTTTGCATGTTTCTGGATCTTTAAAATATGTAACTTGATTCTCACACGCCCCCTTGCCATGTGCTCGTGAGTATTGAAATCCCGAGTGTGGATTTTCCAGAAGCTGGTACAGAATAACTACCTGTAGACTCCCCCTCCCTCCCGTACGTCAAGCCACACGATGATGCATCATGCCAGGACCCAGACTTTTGCATCACTTGGCCCTTTTTCTTGTCTACCGGCGCAGCTTTGCCCCGACTTGCGCAAAATTCGTCTAATTCTTCCACCTGTACTTTTTTCTCATTCATTATATTCACATTTCTGTGGCTTGCCGAGTTACTCGGGTCAACCGGCCACGCCTCGTCTAGGCTCAAGCTGTTTATATTTATTTAAGTTTGAAGCTACCGTCTACTTTTCTTCTTTTTTCCTTTCCTTCTCGAAAGCATATAACCCTTTAAGCTTCTTGACCTTTACCGTTCTTGTCAAACCCTAGGCATATGAGCTAGAGAAAGCACCATTTGTCTCGTCTCGTCTTTATCCTTCTTGTTTCTTCCCACCTCTTCACCCACCCCCATCACAGCTGCTATTGCAGTCCCCTCAAAACAATGGCGACGCAAAAGAGTGTATCGCAGTCGATTCTCGACATCATCACACAGTGCGCTCTCAACAAGTTTGATGACTCGGCACAGCGCATCGTCGCCGGCACGCCCTCCTTCCTGGCCACCATCGACGCCTTTGTCGCCGCTGGCCAAGAGGTCCAGGCATGTCTGCCCTCGTTTCCCTTCAAGTCGGCCAACAAAGAGTACAAGGTCCTCGGATCGTTGCCCGACAAGGCCGAGGAGCTTGCTCTTGAGCGCCTCAACACAATGTGCCGACGCATCCGCGAAGTATATCCGCCCGGCGCCCGCGTCACCATCATCTCTGACGGCATGACTTACAACGGTGCGCTAACACGAACTTGTTCTCGCCCGACACACACTTTGCTAACCTTACTCATAGATCTTCTGTCCATCTCGGACCGCGAAACTTGGCAGTATGGTGAGGGCCTCCGGAGAATGGCCCACGAAAAGGGTTTCAACTACATTTCTTTTGCGCGTATTCGTGACCTGGTCGATTGCGACCTGCCCGACAAGCTGCGTGAAATCACTTACGTCGCAAACTGCACAAACATGCGCCGTATCCTCCTCAATGTCCACGGCCGCGATGACCTTGACATTGACAAGGAAATCGTCGACAACCCCGACACCAAGCTTACCTACTTAGGCTACCGTCGCTTCCTCGAGTCCGATCTCAAGCACATCTTTCCCCCGGACAAGGATCGCACCAACCGCGCCTACAAGCGCGACGTAAAGTATCTCGCCAAACAGATGCTCAAGCGCGGCTATGTGAGTGTAGTAAGAATACAACATATAACAACCTCTGACGAGAACAGGCTTTTGCTGGCGCTGTAAAAAAGGCCTTTCCACGCCATCTTCGCCTCTCCATCCACGAGTCCCTTGGCGAGCACAAAGTCTCCATTAGTCTGCTCGACACCAAGACGGGCTTCACAACACCCTGGCACTGCAGTGTCGCCCTGCTCGCTGACGGCCAGTGGATCAGCGCCCCCAAGGGCGAATTCGAAAAGGACGCCCGACTCGAGGTCGTCTTTGAGCACGGCCGCCCATCCTACTTCCGCGAGAAACCCCGCGACGCCAACTCACCACCCACCACCATGACCGAGTCATGGGCTACGTTTATGCCCGCCAAAAAGTTTAGTCCTTCGTCCGCCACCTCATCCTCATCCTCCTCCAGTCGACTATCCGACGCCGGCCGCAGCAGCACCGGCAACACCTCGCCGCGCATCGGCCTCGGCATCAGCGGCTGCACCACGCCCACACGCGGCGACGTTTCCGAGAGTGAGCTTGTGGTTTCCAAGGAATCGAACCAGGCGCCTGACTATGGACGACGATTGCTGCCTCAGATTATTGATGAGAGGGCCGCTTCGTATCCGGAGCAGATTCTGTTTTCGCTGTCGACAATGGTCAAGAATGTGCTCGAGTTTCGGGAAATTTCCGCAAGACAGTTTGCACAGGCCATTGATAAGACGGCATGGTGGCTGCAGAGCAAAGTGGGCAAACAGACTGTCATTCAGCCCATTGGATACATCGGACCTCGTAAGTTTTCCTGACTGTCGATGCTGTAGCAATGCTAACTTGGGCAGACGATCTCCGACATATTCTATTGACATATGCCTGCGTCAAAGTAGGCTATGCTGTAAGTCACATCCCCACTTACCTACTCGGTCAGTTGCTGACAACTCCAGGCCCTCTTCCTCTCGCCCAAAAACAGCACTCAGGGCGCCCTCGCTGTTCTCGAAACCCTCAAGTGTAACATCTGGGCCAAGGCCGGCGACGCCCCCATGGTTCCCCTCATCCAAGAGGTTCTTCGCGAGCGTCCCATGACCATCCTCGAGCTCCCCACCCTCGACGACCTCCTCGACGCCGCCGGCACCTCTCCCTATCCCTACACCAAGACCTTTGCCGAAGCCACCACCGACCCCTTCTGCTTCCTGCACACCTCTGGCAGTACCGGCGTGCCCAAGCCCATCCCCTGGTCCAACGGCCTCATCGGCACCATGGACGCAATACGGCTGCTCCCGCGCGTTGACGGCGACCATGGTCTGCTGCCCTGGACGACCGACTGGGTGGCACACGACCGCGTCTACTCGTCCTTCCCCATGAGCCACGGCGCCGGCATCATCATGAACGTCCTGCTGCCTGCCCTCTTTGACCTGCATTGCATCATGGGCCCCGTCAACGTGCTGCCCAACGTCACCCTCGTCGAGGCGCTCGCGGAGCAGGCCCGCATCGACATCTGGAGCATGGTGCCGTCTCTGACCGACGAGGTTGGTGAGACACCCGACGTGCTCGCCAAGCTGGCCCCGTCAAAGTTCATCTGCGCCTCCGGCGGGCCCGTCAGCCCCGTCAGCGCCGGCAAGACGAACAAGGTCATTCGCGTGCTCAACCTGACAGGCACCACCGAAGGTCTATTCATCGGCAACCTGGTGCCACCGCGTGAGGACTGGTTCTGGTTCGCCTTCCACCCGTACTCGGGGTTCGAGTTCAAGCAGCTCGACGAGGACACCTACGAGCACTGGATCCATCGCGACGAGCAGCACGCGTCGCTGTTCCAGGGCATCTACCACACCTTTCCCAAGGAGCAGTCCATCAACTTCAAGGACCTGTACATGCAGCATCCGACGAAGCCGTACCTGTGGGCGTTCAAAGGCCGCAACGACGACCTGGTAGTTCTGTCCAACGGCTACAAGATCTCGCCGCTGCAGACTGAGGCGTTCATCTCGACGCACCCCGCCATCAATGGCTGTCTGGTAATTGGCACAGGTAAACCGCAAGCTGCGCTTCTGATTGAGCTCAAAGATCCCAACGGCAAGACCGAGGCCATTCTCGACAGCATCTGGGATACGGTTCAAGAGGCAAATGTGCAGATGCGCCACAAGAACCAGCTATTGCGTGACTTTATCGCCTTTGCCGAGGCCGACAAGCCCTTCATCCGAACGGACAAGGGCACCGTCAAGAGGCCGGCGACGCTTAAAGTGTATGAGGACTACATCGAGCGCTTCTACAGCTCCCGCAACAGCGATGTTCCCGTGTTTGACGTGGATCTGAGCTCTTTGGAGTCGATTCAGCATGATGTTCGCGAGCTCTTTGCCTCGTACTTGGCCGAGGTGCGGGACGTCCCACTCGACGCAAATCTTTTTGAGCTCGGCTTCGACTCACTCGCCGTCTTTGCCGCCATCAAGACGCTTCGGATCGTGACTGGTCTGGCTGATCGTCTGAGTGCGCGTCAGCTGTACGCGAATCCCACACTAAGCGGTTTCTCGTCGGTTCTGCTCGATCTTGCCAAGGAGACCAAGGCGCATAGCGCTGATGCCGGTAACAGCAAAATGGGGGAGCTGCAGCGGCTCATGGCAAAGCACCAAGCGCGCCAGTCGTTCAAGCTCAATCCCATGGACTATGTCAACCCCAACCACTACATGGGACTCGTCTTTTACTTTCCTTTAGCTGAGGGCGTCGATTTTCAGCAAGCGTTCGCTACCTTGTCCAAGGGCTTGGATCGCACCATGGATCTGATTCCGGCGCTGGGTGGAAAGATGGTGCCCTGCTCCGAGTACGAGATTGGCTACACCAAGGGCGACCTATGCGTGTCGGTTCCTCCGGCGCACATGGCCTCGTCGGCGCACAATAGACTCATCTTCAAAGATTGCTCCGATACGCTGCCCACGTTTTCTGAGCTGCGCGAAAAGGAGTTTATGCCGTCGCTGTTCCGCGACGAGATCATCCTGCAGCAAGACACCTTTCCCGCGTTGCCAACCGACATTGTCGTTGCGCAGGCCAACTTTGTCAAGGGCGGTTGCCTCCTCGCCGTGGACATGAACCACTGCTGCCTGGACGGCATGGGAGTCATGATTGCGCTCAAGGCCTGGGCGGAAAATTGCCGCTTCCTGCAGGGCGACGCTACGGCGACGTGTTCCTGGCTCGACGTGGACAGCTTCAACCACAGTCTTCCCGAGATTATCCACGAGCAAGAAGGCTGGACAAAGTCTCCCGAAGAGGTCGACCCCGGTACATGGGGCTTCCTTCCCTTCCAGCCCGCAGAGGACTATGCGCCCACCAAGTACATCCCGACGGCGGCGGACCTGCCGCCGGCACCCAAGTACAAGCTACATTCGGTGTGGCCGCTTCCCCGCGCTGAGCGCTGCCTGAACACGACTGTCGTGGAGATTTCGGCAGAGAATATCCGCAAGCTCAAGAAGCAAGTGCTGGCTGACCCCGAAACCAAGGGATCCACGGCTTCGGTAAGCGACATTGTGCAGGCCTTTTTCTGGAGATCCGCGATTCGCGCCAGACGCCACGTTGCAAGGGCGACGGGAGAAGGCGTTTCGGAGGAAGACAGCCTCTCCATCTTGGAATCACCTACGGATGGTCGGGCGCACTTTTCGTCGCTGCTGCCCGCCACTTACATGGGCAGCATGCTCGTCATGAGCCGCTCGGTGCTATCGGCGGAAGAATTGTGTGCACCGGACACGAGCCTCGGTCGCATCTCTCAGGTGCTCCGTGACACGGCGGCGCGCATCACTCCATCACTGGTGCATGATGCGTTTACGTTGTTGCAGTCGCTGCCCGATCACACGCGCTTCTCAACGGCGAATATGGGTCTCGACCACTTGCACGCCATGATTTCCAACCTCATTCTGTTCCAGATGAGCGAGATTGATTTCGGTGGCAAACTTTTTGGAAATAATGGGTTGCCCGAGATGATGCGCCCGCAGCTGGTGCGCGCCCACGGGCGGTTCCGCTTCCTTATCATTTCGCCCATGAAGAAGGACGGCGCGGTGGAACTGGTCCTCGGGACGTTTCCCGAGGAGCTCGAGTTCTTCAAGGCGGATCAAGAATTTAACAAGTATGCCAAGGTTGTCGATGTGTCGCCTTGGTAATTTCGCACGGTCGGTAATAGCATAGAGCTCTTTGTTAGCGTGATAGCGTTTAGAGAAACGACCGAGGAAGCCATTTCATGGCTTCTCGTGTAAGTCGCAGAGTTTGGCCTGTAACCGACAATTTGCGGCAGGCGCTAGATTGAGAAAATATATCCCATCTTTGTCCACAGTAGCTGCGAGGGGAACAGAAGCACGTCTCCATTTGAAATGAAACGGACTCAAGACCCCGCCACAGAGCTGAGAAACGAGTGTCGTACAAGTGACAAAGGTCAAAGGGGTGTGTCGTCTGGTCATGGCTCCGTAGAATAACTAACTCAATAGTTATAAAATCAGCCCCAGCCTGGTTTTCGGCTTTAAATAGGCTAGCGCGGCCGCCGCAAAGCACGGTGAAGGTGAGTGAGCAAGTTTCAATGACACCCCCATTCACACCCCCCATGGATACCATGGATACTCCATAGAGGTAGACACAGCTTCAGAAATGAGGCTTGCAGAAAAATGAGCAAGTTTTTCCGGAATAGCACAAGACATTACTCCACCCTCTGCACTCTGCACGTCTGCAATCTGCATTCGGAGCTTACCCCTTGTGTCTTTGTTGAACGTCTGCGCCCGTGGTGAGAGGGAAAACCTTCTCAGTCCACTCGGTAGGGGTTCTTAATAAACGACACCATGCCCAGCCTCGCCGTCTCGATGCGTTCCCTCACCTCCCTGTAGCACCCATTTTTCTTTTCCTTCCACATTTCCGCTGGCTTTCTAATAACCGATCGCCACCATGGCCAAAGACGCAGAAGACGCCAAGATCCGCGTCGATGCCGCCAGCGACAGCGGCGATGAGGCGGCCGACATTGAAGCCAGCGGCAGCGGCAGCGGCAGTGGCGCCGTCGGCGGCGAAGAGATCGTCCAAGCGGGTGTCAAGAACATCGAGGCCACGACCATGGCCTGGAACAAAAAAACTCTCATCATCGCCTATGTCTTCATCTGGCTGACGTATTGCGTCGAGGGCATGCTAGGCAACACGACGGCAGCGCTGACGCCCTATGTCACGTCGGCCTTTGCGCTGCATTCGCTTACACCGACCGTCGCGATTCTGAGCAGCGTCATCGGCGGCGTCACAAATCTGACGCTGGCCAAGATTCTCGACGTGTTTGGCCGTCCGCAGGGATACCTGTTCTGCATCGTGCTGGCCACGATCGGATTGATAATGATGGCCGCGTGCAACAACGTGGAGGCGTACGCCGCCGCGCAAGTCTTTCAGACGGTCGGCAACCAAGGCATCCAGTACAGCTTGTCGGTGTTTGTCGCGGATACGTCGACGCTGCAGAACCGAGGTCTCATGCAAGCCCTCGTCAGCACGCCCAGCCTGTTCACCGGTTTCTTGGCGGGCCCCATTGCGTCGGGATTCCTCAAGGGACCAGGTTGGCGATGGGCGTTTGGCATGTTTACCATCATGGTTCCTTGCATCACGCTGCCGTTGTATGGGATCTTGGTCAGCAACTTTCTCAAGGCCAAGAAGCTGGGCCTCGTCACGAAATCCGAAAACGACCGGACGCCGCTGCAGTCCTTTCTGCACTACTGTCGCGAATTTGATGCCGTTGGTCTCATTCTTCTCTCGGCCGGCGTCGCTCTCTTTCTCCTGCCGTTTAATCTCTACACGCTGCAGGCACGGGGTTGGACCTCGCCTCTGGTCCTCAGCATGCTAATCATTGGTTTCTGTCTCATTGTCGGCTTCGTCATCTGGGAGAAATTCTTCGCGCACATTACCTTTATCCCGTACTCGCTGCTTCTGGACCGGACCGTTTTCGGCGCATGCATCCTATCGGCGACACTCTTCATCAGCTACTCGATATGGAGCGCCTATTTTCAATCATACTTGCAGGTGGTCAAAAATCTCAGCGTCGACAACTCGACCTATGTCATGCAAACCTACTCGGTCACGACCGTCATTTTTAGCGTTGCCGCAGGCGTATTGATCCACAAGACGGGCAAGTTCAAGCCTGCGACCCTTTTCGTCGGTGTGCCGCTCAGCGCGTTCGGCATCGGACTGCTGATGCACTTTCGCAGTGCAGACAGCTCCATCGGCTACCTCGTCATGTGTCTCTTCTTCATCGGTATCGCTGCAGGCACCATCATTGTGTGCGACGAGATTGCCATGCTGGCTGCTGGTGCTCATCAGTATGTCGCCGTCTGCATTGCCGTGCTGGGCATGTTTAGCAACGTGGGCGGCGCTGTTGGCTTCACGGTGGCGTCTGCCATTTGGCAAAACACTTTTCCCAACAAGCTTCTTCAGTATCTGCCCGAAGAAGAGCTGCCCAATTTTCCCCTGATTTATGGCGACCTCGCAGTGCAGATATCGTACCCGGTTGGCACGCCTACCCGAGACGCTATTCAGCATGCGTACAGCGATGCGTTCTTGCGATTGCTGGCTACTGCCACGGCCGTTTGGGCGCTTGGATTTGTCGGGGTGCTTATGTGGCGCAACATCAATGTCATTGGCATCAAGCAGGCCAAGGGGCACGTCTGGTAATGTTTGGCCATGGTGGATGCTTCGATTGATAGAAGGGTGTGCATAATTATCGGCGTTTGCATATACCAATGGAGGCTTTGGGTCCTGGGCGCTGGATCACGTGTTGGCTTACGAAGAGTGCCACGTACCTATGGGTGATTAGACGTTGTAAATGTTTCCAATTGAGAATAGAACTGCTGTTAAAAGCAGCATGATATTATTCCCCCAATCAATGGCATTGGATTTTTTTTTTTTTCATCAAGCCAAACAGGAAGCTTATTATTAAGGACTTGTTCCTGGAATGCATGTAGGGCCCAGCGCCCGATTAGGTACAAAATACAGTGGGCTTACCCCAGACAACGCCACTCCGAGCGCTGTTCTCGCCTAACACCTCCCCTTCAAAGATGTCTGTAGCGGCCCGCTCCAGCGCTTGGAGCCACTCAGATCCGCCCGTCAGGCACGCTGACTCCACCAGCCGATCGCTAATTGGCGTGGCTGAGGCGTGGCGTCTTATGCTTCATAAAAGTGCACGCTGCCCCTCAACCGTTTTCTCGCGTCTTCTTCTTCACTCACAACCAAAGTACGGGTCGCAAATAATCTCGCGGAGTCTGTCATCTTTTTATTAAGAAGATATTCTTCTCGCCCGGGCCCACCAGTCAACCCCCTTTGTGCGTCATTCCTCTCTTTACCACCCCTCACCCTCTCTCGCTCTTTTCGTCGCTCTCTAGACAATCATCAGAGAAGCCCTACCGTGTGCGTGAACTTGTCATAGTATCTCGCCCGCTGTCGACTCTTCCTCGTCTCATCCCCGACCGAGCCATTCTTTTTCTTCCATCTAAACCCCCCGATTTCGTCAATCACCGCAGCCATGTTCAAGCGCTCGTTCCGTCACAACGACGCTGTGCGCGTGGACAAGTCTGCGCGTGTCAAAAAGTCGGGCTCCGTCCGGGATCCCATGAAGCTTTCGAAACTGCAAAGGTCGCTCACCGAAAACGATGCGCTGCTGTTTCATCCCACGCAGCAGCAGCAGCAGCCGGCTCCGCCGTCGCCCATTGTCACCCTGACTGTGGGCCGCGAGGGCCGGCTCTTTGCGGCGCACGAGGATGTGCTGCGCCAGTCGCCGTTTTTCGACGTCGCCTGCCGCTCCGCCTTCCCCGATGCGCAGAGCCGGAGAATCGCGCTCCCCGAAGAGGAGCCTGAGGTCTTCTCCGCCGTGCTCGAGTACCTGTACAAGGGCGACTACTACCCGCGGTTGGTCCACGGCCGCCACCGCAACACGTGGGAGCTCGAGGACCGCGCTGCCGCTGCCGCGAACACCGGTCTGCGAACTCCCTCGGCCTCTCCCAACCCCAACGAAACCGGTGGTCGGGCTTGTACCGACGCCGCCGTCTACCTTGACAGTGTGGGCGCCGATGTGCTGCGTGACACTGTCGTCTACTGCGCCGCTGAGCGCTACGGCCTCGAAGAGCTTAAGCGCCTGGCCCTCCGCAAGCAGGGCCTACAGGCCGGTATTGACGTCGCCACCATCCTTCGCTCGGCCCAGTATGCCTACGCCCACACGCCCGACTCGGACAGCCGCCTGCGCGCCCACTACCTCGCTCTGATTATCCGCTGCCACAAGACGTTTAAGCGCAGCGGCACGATGCAGGCTGAGATGGAGGTCGGCGGCACCAAGCTGTTTTTCGACCTCTTCGTCGCCATGTGCAACCATCTTGACGATGTCATTGACGTGAACCACGTTCGCTCGCCAAGGACTGTCTGAAAGAATCTACGGTTGTGCGTGTGCGTCTGTCTAGGTTTCCGTCTCATCTAGTCCATTTTCACGGCTCAAGTTGACGAAGAGAAATTGACTGCCTTGAAGCCGTTGCATGTAAAAATCAACTCGATGAAAAAAAAAAAAAGTTCACAGTTATGATTGTGGAATTCACAGCGGGTGTTGGCGTTTTTTCTTGGTCTCCCTCGTCAGATTGTTGCATTTCCAGCAGGGAGCTGATTCAGTTCAAGTCTTTCTGTGTGATTCATCTCTTGGGATTTTCGCCTTTGGGTTCTGCTTCAACGGATGGGATTCAAGAGCCGAGGATACATCAACGACCAGTCTGTCCACTGTTGCATTTCCTCTGCTCTTTTTTTTTCCCTTTTGTCAGCTGATTTTGCAATGTTCTTCTTTGCTGCTTCATTTGCTCTCCCAAACTTTGTAGTTTATGGCTCCTGATGATGGAGGCTCCGTTGATTTTGTCACAATGGAGTTGTATCAATGTGCTTGTTATGCCGCTCGACTCAACACTGGGGGACCGAGATTGGCTCCGCTGTCCCCTTGCCGATTAACCAGAAAAAATCTCAGACAATTTTTGCGCTGGACTGCAATCCGAAAAAAAAAAATTCACCACCGCTTTTCTTGTGCATTTCTCACCCTTGACTTGTTCTGATACCAGCATACGAACAACAGCTACATAATGTTTTGTACAGCTTTGGACAAGTCGCGCCAATTTTCACGCCAGGTCTCTCTGGCAGCACTTTGCTGCTCCAGACACTGTCCACACAATACCATGTTTTGCTTTGTCTTTGTTTGAGAGATTTTACGTGGCGAAACAAGCTGCATGGTTTGGAATGCTACTCTTACAACCGAAAAAAATTGCAAAAACTGTGGAAAGCAGAGAGTTTACGCTACGAGAGCTAGGTTCTCTTTTCTTCACAACCAGGGCTGCTGCGCAGTCCTCCTTGGCGAAAGTCGTTTCGTCAAGGTTTTTTTTTTTTTTTTTTTTTTGAGGAATATCAAAGTGCCACCTCGGATTTTCAATTGTTCAACGTGACTTGTTACGTACACAATCACCATGTAAGCCGTCTTTTCACGCCCACTCCACCGTAAAGTTCTCAAAATGAGCTTCAAGGTCGCCCTTGCCGTCCTTGGCTGGCCTCGCCACCAGAGCCGCCACATCGAGCGTCCAGTCCGCATATTGTCCATCGGCGATCCAGCAAATCTCCCTGAGCGGCGTCGAGACCTCGCCATCAACGTGGTACACCCACCAGCTGCGACCATTCTCGTCGCCCTCGCTGCGCACCTGCACTGTCACGCTCCGATCGCCCGTCGCCACGTCCTCGGCGCAAGGCGCCGGTCCGACGCTCCAGTCCGCCCAGCCATCGCAGCTGACGGTCGATAACCGTGGGAGGCCCTCGTACAGTTCGATTCCCGTCTTTACCCACTTGCACGGGTGCGAGGGGTGCGTCAGCCGGAGCAGCAGGCCGGCCTGGTCGTAGCGCTTGGTGTAGACGGCGGTAAAAGTAAGGCTGACGGCACGGAAACTGCCGACGGTGCTCGAAGAGTGTGTCTGAAAAGGCGCTGCGAGGTGAGTTTGTGTTTGTGTTAGCGGTAGATTTTTGAGACAATGAGCTGCACGAGTTGCCGGGGGGGGGGGGCTTCACCGTTGAAGACATCCGTCGCGGGAGGCTTCTTCCAGATGTCGGTGCCCGGGCCGGCGCAGAGACTGAAAGACGGAGACATGCTGAGGTGTAAGTTTCGATGAGGTTCTATTAGACAATATTAAAACGGTAATGAAGTTTGTAAGATGCTGAGCAAGTCATGTAAAGGTCGTTTCGTTTGGTCAGTGAGCAAGACGACGTCGGCTGGCTTATATACTTGGGCAGCGCGGGGCAGCTGCGCCCCACTTGGCAAGGCCGATGAGATGCGCGCCTGCCGGGCCGGGACTCTGTAATCCCCTAGGCGGGGTTTGGAACAATGTCTATATGCTCACGAGATCTGTCGGATACTCTGTAAAAAGGCATTACTGCGCGTAAAGGATGCAATAACCGTATTGGTAATCAGACCGCGCTCTCCGCTGAGCAAGCACAAAGTATTCGACACGGCGCGCCTCGACCCCGGGTGGGGCCGTCGTTGCGGAACGACCGCTTTAGGTCAACCCGGTAAAGTAGACGACGACAGCAACGCGAGCCGTGCGATGCTCCGGATGCATTATTAATGTGCAAATGCTAAGTTCATTCTAACAATTGAGAACACGCGTTTGGGTGTCAGTGCGGCCATCAGAGTTTTCTCATAGAACAGGTTGGAACAGGTACAATCACTGCTATCGAACATGGTATGATCCGAAAGTATGTCCTCCGCTCTAACCTTGTTAGAAAGCCACGGCGACCACACCGTCAGCCAACGCCGCACCATTGGGTCTAACCTTGACTGCTTTGTTATCCTTGCGATTGTCTGTCCCTGTGCTGCCAGCCTCAATGCCTGCCTTGGACGTCGGCGCACCCGTCCTGTCAATTGAATCGGCAGCAGCACAAGCGATTATCGCCGTCACAATCCTCGCCAAGACGGATCCCGGCTAGCGTGCCATCTTTTTCGCATTGCTTGGTTCAAGTTCAGCTCAGACAGCTGTTTGCCCACGCCGTTACGTCTACACTCAGCCTTTTGGTATTGGCTCCTTTGTCGACTCCTTTGTCGCTACAATCATGAGATTCCGCGGCGACACCTTGACGTCAAAGACTGGTACCACGTCGACGTCCTGCACGCCTTGCCGCTCCATCAAGAAGCGATAGCGGTCTACAGCAATGACGCTCTCCACCACCTTGCAACAGAGAACGCTCAATGTCCACAGAATCGCGATACGGCCCTCCCAGTCCCGATACTTCTCTTCGTACGTTTGCAGTTGCTCGTCGGTTGGGCGCTGCGCTGCGTCCACTTGCAGACAGTCCATGGCGCGGTGGGCAAATGCTGTAAAGCTTGCCATGTCGCCCTTGCGAATGCCCCAAGCGGGACGCTCGCTTCCATCGTTACCGGCAGCATGGATACCGTGGTCGTACAGGGCCTTTTCCAGCATCGCGCGGTAGAGGCGACGACGGCCAAATACGGACGGGGTATTGCCATCAGCCCGCGGCCAGTTGTTTGGTGACTGGCAGCCTGTCATCAGCGCCGTCGCACTCAGCGTGACGTTTCTATCGCGGAGCGCGGCGCTGATCGGAAACCCCTCTGGACAGGCGCTCGACTGCGGTACGATGTGGTTGTAGCAGCACCCGACGACGGCGAGGGCATCCAGGCAGGGAGTCGCAGCAAAATAGCGAATCATGTGCTCGGATAGGTTGCCGCAGGCGTGCAAGCCAACCAAGATGCACTTTTCACCCGCCGCCCACTCTTGGACCTTGTCGGCCAGAAGCGATGAGCCGTCGATCCAGTGCACCGTGTGCGTTAAACGGCTGTGAGGAATGCCGAGAGATTCGGCAAATGCTTGCGAGCCAGCTATCTGTGACTCGCTGCCGTCAATGGCGAGGACTTGCAGCTCCGGGAAGAGGTACGCCAGGCTAATGGACAGGTAGCCTTGTCCGGAGCCCATGTCGACGAGGCGCCGGATTCCTCGAGACTCGCAAATTTCACGAATCAGTTTGGTAGCGCGAGCTACTTCTGCAATCTTCTTCCTCTTCATGCGCGTTTCCAGGACTACCGGGAGGGCGACTGTTGGTCCGGGCCGCTGTGTGCGGGTCAAAGCGAGGGCTTTGAGCTGTGCGAGCCAATTTCTGAGCGACTCGGGGCAGCTGTGCGGGATTTGGCTGCCGGTAGAGCCGAAGTCATCGGTGGAAAGGATTTCATGGTCACCAATGCTGTCAATGAGATGCTGCTGCGCTAGACGGTGGTCTGGCCAGCGTGACCACCACTCGGTCCATTCCGTAGGCAAGCTGTCCCAGGCGTTGTAGATCAGGGCATCGTTGACGTGAATACCGCCTGTAATTTGGCGCACAAGAGGAGTGTCTATGAAGTTGCAGAGGTCGTTTGTATATGTGTCCAAGTCGTCGTACGCGCTTGGAAGGTCCAGCATTGCCGTGTGCCTGATGGTGGAAAAGTTGAAGTGAGCTTTTCACGGTTTAGTCAGTGGGGCTCAGCTGTAAGCTCGGCGAGTTGAGTGTTGAGATGTCTATGCCAGCAAAAGGTCAGTATTTCGAAAGACTGAAGATACGGTGCTATTTCATTATAATTGGCTTTTGCTCTAGCCAAATCATTTTCGGATGCCAAGTCCTTGAATAATATCTAGTCTTTGGAGTGACTATCGTAAGTCTCAACACATTCAGAGGCACATTGGCAATGGAACAATTGAACATGCACTGTAGAATCCCCGAAAGGGCTTCCCCGTATCCAAATGACTCATCATAACAACCCGTTCATCAGCACATGCGCATTCGCTAGATGCCACCGCGAATTTCTGTCTACAGGGTACGCCTCGGTGCCAGACATAGTACGAGCACACGGCCAGGGCTTACCGAGTCTCCACCAAGTTTACCCGCAGAGTGAAAAAATAACAGAGTCAAAGTTTTCGCAGGATAGTTAGCCCAGACAGAGCACGCTCGATTTCTTTTACCTATTCATATGGCGTAAAACTGGCTTGCAAAAAAACCGCAGCTTGCCGGTTCGAACGCCGCGCTTTGCTGGATGAGTCAGCCAAGGTGGCTGCGGTACCCACTCGACCACGCTTGCCGCATACTTGGTGGAGCCGGTGCACCAGCGAAACAATTTTCTTCACCAGACAACCGTATTATTCATCGTGGTCCATGCTGCCAAGTCGTCTAATATGCTATCCGTCTTGACTCGAGCGACAATCTCCTTTGACTTGTTTATTTAATATCATTCGTGGAACAATAACTATCTGATCGGACAGATTGACGACCGGGGCTGCTCTCGCGCAGCACTCACCATCGCCATGTCGTCCGTCATGTCGCGAAAAGCCGGTCGCGGCGAACCGCCAAAGCCCAAGTTCGCGCGACCGAATCCTGTCAGAGCTATGCGCGAGCGCGAAGAGCGTCGTCAGGCTGCCGCAGCCGCCGCCCAGCAGGGCCAATCCTCGGCCGCCGACAACAAGCAGGGTACCGTCGCTCCCCCGGCCCGCCAGCAGTGTCCTAACAAGGCCTGCCCCAAGCCCAATGTCGTCGACGGCACATGCCAGACCTGTGGTCGTGTCGCTGATGACAGCAATATTGTCGCCGAGGTCCAGTTCGGCGAGACTTCCTCGGGTGCTGCCATGGTCCAGGGTTCCTACATTGGTGCCGATCAGGCGGGTGTCCGTAGTATGGGTCCCGCCTTTCGACGAGTTGGTGGCTCTGAGGACAGAGAAAAAAGTATCAGAGAAGCGCGTGGCCTGATGCAGGGTTATGCCCAGCAGCTCAACGTTTCGGATAGTCTCGTCGCTGCCGGGACGCAGGTTTTCAAGCTCGCTTCCGGTGCCAACTTCATCCAGGGCCGCACCCTTGCCAGTGTGGCTGCCGTCTGCCTATATGCAGCCTGTCGAGCTGAACCTCCGTGCAAAGTCATGCTCATCGATTTGGCCGATTTGGTTCAGCTCAACGTCTTCAAGCTCGGCAGAATCTTCAAGAAGCTCAACGAAGTCGTGCCAATAGGCAACGATGGCCTTATTCCGGTATACCCCGAGGACCTTATCTGGAGATTTGCGACCAAGATGGAATTCCGCCAAGAGACGGCCAAAGTCGCCGAAGACGCTGTTCGCCTTGTCAAACGCATGAGTCGAGATTGGTTGGTCATGGGACGACGCCCCTCAGGCATCTGCGGCGCCTGCCTGCTCATGGCCGCGCGTATGCACAACTTTCGCCGCACTGTCCGTGAAGTCGTGTACATTGTCAAAGTTACAAACCACACCATTCAAAATCGATTACAGGAATTCAACCATACAGAGTCGAGTCAAATGTCGGTAGAAGACTTTCTCAAGCAGGATTTCCTAGAGAGTTCACACGATCCACCCTCCTTCTACCGCAAGTCGGACGAATACAGAGCACAGCAAGAAGAAAAGGCGCGAAAACGAAAGCGAAATGAACAAACAAACCAAGATGAAGATGAGCCCGCTCTGCCACCACCTGGACCCGTTGTCAGGACACGACGAGGCACAGATGCTGGTGCCGATCTTTCCAGCGCGCCTCAGCTAAAATTTCGACGCGATGCTGACGGATTCATTATTCCACCGCATCCTTCCCAGATTCCCAAAGACATGCCTTCGGTGCCCATTCAAGAAGAAGCAACCGAAGGAGACGAGGATTTACAGAAATTAGCCTCGGAATTCGGCGACGCTCTCGACGAGGAAATGGGGGCAGAAGAAGGTGCCGCATCTGGCAAGGGAAAGAAGAAAAAGGCACAGCTTCCCATCAACGAAGAATGGGAGCAGGACGAGGAAGATCTCGAGGGCCAAATCGAAGAAATCTTCAACGACCCCCTGACCTACGAACACGCGCTCGCTTACTCGAATGCCGAACAACGCGCGCGCATTCACTCGTCATGGGCTCTTCAACAACGTCCCCAAAAGGAAATATCCATGTCTGTCGAGATTGACGAAGATGAATTCGCCAACGATCCCGAGGTGCGCAACTGCCTTCTCTCGCCCGAGGAAGCGCAAATCAAGGAAATGATTTGGGTCAACCAGAATAAAGAGTGGCTGCGTCAACACCAAGAAAAAGTGTTTCGCCGCAAAGTCGAAGCGGAGCGGCCCAAGCAAACGCGTCGGCGCAGGAAGCGCGCGCGCATCGGCGAAGGCCAGACCAGTCCGGCGAGCTCAGCTGCCGAGGCCGCCGTTAGCGTCGCCAAGGATCGGGCCTGGTCGAAGCGTATCAATTACGATGCCATTCGAAGCATCTTTGACGTGCCGGATGCTGGCGGGCTTGGATCTGCTGCTACGAGTCGCAAGACCAGCCTGGCGGGTAGTACCCTCGGTGGCGACGACGACGAGGAGGCGCCGGAGGATAGTGACGCGGGCGACGACGATGGTCGAGATGACGCGACTGGACACCAACAAGGCGATTACGAGGGGTTTGCGGAAGATGATGACGATCCTGATTTGGATGCAGAATTCGGCTTGGAGGACGACTAATTATACTTTGTCACAGGCTTTGCTTGGCGTTTACTCTTGGACTGGAAGAATACTTGGGATATAGCTACGTGCAGGTTCCTTACTTGACATGGATTATGGGATGAAGAAATTAGATCAATGCAGAATAATATATACACTCTGTTTCTACACTTATAGCTGTATTAATTCGCATTGCACGCAATGCGCATCTTGACCTCGCTCCAGTAGCTCTCACGCTTGGCCGCCCTCAGCCTCTTGCCATACCAGATGACGGGCAAAAAGATGCTACAGATGGCGAGCGCGACAAAGGCGACGCTGATGAAGCAGTTTTGCAGCCCGAGAGCATCAAGCCAGGGCGTGATGCCGTAGGAAATGGCAAAGCTCATGGTGTTGCGGACGAGGATGAGGGTGACGAGCGCGTCGCCGGAAATCTCGCGAAAGGAGTCGACGAGGTAGGCAATGGCGAGGGTGATGCCGACGCAGCTGCAGAGGGCGAGAATGGCCATGGCGACGATGAGACCGAACCAGTGGATGCCGTGCGCGGCCTGTGCTTGTTTAGCTGCGTGTTCTTTTGTGAAGTTGGCAACAATCGGACCAAGGACTTGGAAGGGAAAAAAGGAAACAACGTACCCCTACGCCCCAGAGGATGAGACCGGCTGGAACAAGAATGGCTGTCGCGGAAAAGAGCCACAGGCGCTGCTCGGGCTCGTACACGCCGCCGTTGCGACGCGCCATGCGGATGACGAACCAGTCGGAAAAGACGCCCGTGTAGGCGGCGCCGACGATGACGCCGACGATGCAGGACAGGTACGAGAGGCCGACGATGCTCGGCTGAAAGTGGTACGGCGGGCCGCTGAGGATGACGGAGGCCGTGGCGTTGAAGATGTTGAACCAGATGAGGTACGTGCCGTAGGCAAAGCCCGAGTAAAAGACGGTCGGCCACGAGAGATAGCGCAGCGCCTGCCACGCGCGCCGATGCATCAGAAACGGCTGCTTCTTCTTGTCACCGTTGTTGTTGTTGTTGTTGTTGTTGCGGCCCGCGCTGAACAGGGCGAGCTTTTGCACAAACGTCTTTTCGGGGGGATATTGCGTGTAAATGCTGCCTGCGCCGCTGATATTGTCGGCGTACCCTGCTGTCTCCATCTCGGCGGCGCTTTTGACAGGTGATGAGGAAGAGACTGCGGCGGCGGCGGCGGCTTCCTCTTCAGCGGTATTATAGACGATGCCGACGCTGCCGCGGGAATAGTTGGTTTCCTCCATGAAGAAGAAGAGAAAGAGGAAGCTGGCGGCGGAAAAGAGACCCATGATGTAAAAGGGCCAGCGGAAGCCGAGCCCGTCGCTGATGAAGCCGCAGAGGACGGGCGCGAGGTAGTTGGAGCCGGCGAGCATAAAGGCGTACCAGCCCATGTAGGTGCCGCGCTCGTGCGCAAAGTAAATGTCGGTGATGGAGGTTTCGGGCAGCGACTCAATGGGCGAGGCGACGAAGCCGGTGACAATGTTGCGAGCGATCCACTGCCCGCCGCCCTGGGCGTGGGGGCTCCAAAACGAGATGGCCTGGCAGAGCGTAACGAGTCTTGGTTAGGTTCACGGGTCTTCTGGAAGTAAACAATGAGGCGTATGAGGTGACGACATACGACAATGCCTAGCATCGAGGCGAGGTAAGTGAAGCGCTTGCCGTACTGCAGCGCAAAGGGCTGCCAGAAGAGCAGGGACCAGCCTAGCAGTAGAAACATGTAACCCGTACCGGCGTTTAAGTCGCCCACTGTTGAGAATTGGGTGAGAAATGGAATTAGTCATGAGCGCAGTTGGCTTTGATGAAGCCAACAAAGCCCATTGGGGGGGGGGGGAACGGGGACCTACCAGTGACGCCGAGAGCGGTCGACAGCGGTACCAAGACAGAGTATACAACGGAGAGGGCCATGCCGTTGAATAAAACAAAGCTATGAGACAAGACACACGGAAGAGAAGATTTTATTAATGAGACATTTTTACGCTTTTTTGCAGAACCCTTGTCTTACCGCTCCGGGAGAGAAACTCACATCATGAGACAGAGGAGATGTAGTCGTTTCCGGCCGACGGACCAGTTGAGAGGGTCGTTGGGATCCCGCGACGGCGTCGGTACCAGGATAATGTCGCGGCTGTCGCTCGCGTGCTGCGTGGCCGCCGTGTGCTCGAGGTCGACCAGGAGCACGGTGCCGGGAATCTGTGTCTCGTCCATGTCTGCGGTGGTGGTGGTGGTGGTGGCAGCTTCTGCCGCGCCTGCATAAAGGTTCATGGCAGATGGACAGAGAGAAGAAAGAGGGTGGTTTTGTTGCGAGTTATGATGCGGCGAGGTAACTAGGTGACTAGCGCGTAGGATGGGAAGGAGAGTAAAGAGATTGGACTGCTGCGGCAAAGTGGACGGCGGGATGAGGCCGCCTTCTGCTCGGTTGGAATGGAGGTGGCGAAAAGACTGGGAGTACCTTTTGTTTTTTCTATGCTTGGGTAAGGGCTGGGTTATGAGGGCTTTTTTGTGAAAGGCAGCTTGCGTAGTGTTGCGATCGGGGACGGTTTATCAGTTACCAGTAGTTATATTTTCAGCGTTTATTGGTGACAGGAGATGATGGACAAGAGGGGTTTCGTGCAGTAGACTCGTTGCTCGCTACAGAGTCCAGACGAGACAGAGTTAAAAAAAAAAGTCTCAGAGTAGGAGGCATTAGACGTTATTAAGTAGTCTGAGCATCGCAACGACGCCTTTTAATCATGTTGAGAATATATTGCTTTCATTATAATTGCCGCCTCATACTCTACCCCTCGTTTCCTATCTCTCGTCGTTGATGAGCTGCTCCCGAGCGCGCGACCAGTAACTAACTAGCTTATCGTCTAAGGGTAACAGAATCCGCCGACATTCCGCACCGTCAGAAGCTGTCGGGGGATCCTAGCCTGGAACGCGGGGCACTCCGTCCCAAAACAAGCCCCCTGGGGATCATTTTCTGGGGGTGGAGAAAGACAAAACGTTGAACAACGGCCTGTCTCTGTAATCGCAGGGATATGAATCGCTAAAAAAGGCTGCGATTTTGAGGGGAAAGCCAAGACGCCACCGCGACGCCACGGTCGGCACTTGGTTGTGCAGCTCGGAATCACGGTATCGCAGTTTCCGATCTATAAATCAGAATCAAAGCATTAACAATGGAGGATAAAAGCTCCTTTTGTGCGAAGCGCGCCTACGGAAGCCAAATAGATCGCTGCCATCTCTGCTCCTGTGTTATCTGCTTCATGATTATGAGCCATCGTTACCCGTTCCCAGGGCCCATAACTAACAAATGGGCACACGGCCGATGAGATAGCTTGGCAGCCCGGCCCTTGCCAGACTGGATGGCTCCAGTAATAGACAGCGAATGTCCGCTCCACTGAGGAGATGGGGTGTCAAAAGGAGCCTGGACGGCCATATTGAATAACGACGGTGAATGAAAGGACTTGTAATACCTTGCGGAGTATTATACGCTTGGATATACTATAGAGGTATAAATATTGCTCTCGCCCGCGTCTACCTGCATGCCTGTCCGACTAAGCCTGCTGATGCTTGTTGCTGTGCTATTATTCATACTTGGGGCCGACATGGATTATTTGCGCCGGAAAATTTGATAGGACCTAGAAAAGAAGCAAAAAAGAAGCAAAAAAGAAGTAATAAAATAAAATAAAAACAAATTTAATAGAAGAATAAATTAAGAATGACCAAAGCTATCAAAAACAATGGCGTCTAGACTCTATACATCAATCACCTAGCTCTCAATATAGAGACAATTTCGGCCATTAGCATTGACTGTTTCAATGACAATAGTACACAACTGTACAAAGGCATTGGTAGTGCGCCATTTACTGTTAATATCAAGCTGGGGCTGGCTGTCTTTCAATCAGCCCATTTTACCAGTGCATGCTGCGGTGATCAAGACTGAAACTGGCGGCATCACGGAACTCGGGCTGCGGGTCGTCGCTGCAAAATGGCAATAAATCTGCAAGCGGAGCTTCACAACTCCAGTCGTGTTGCAACCCTCAATGCAGCAGCTACATAGCCCCCAAGAGGAAGAAGCACCGTCGCATATCAATGACTACCAAACTATCAGTATTACATTCGACCCTCCAGCTAATTACTTTACTATTATATATATAGAGGCACTTAATTCTCATTAGCTAGGAGCTAGCAAGGCCCTACTTAATTTTATATAATAGCTCTTATATATAGCTACCTCTATCTATACTAACTTATAGGATAATAATTAATAATATCAATATAGTTATTTAACTTATATAATAATAATCATTATATAAGTAATTATTATATTATCGATCTCTTAATAAAAGTAAATAGTTATTGACTTTTAGTTATCTATTATAGTACTCTAAGGACTAGCTAGGTTTATAAGTATTTATATTTTTAAATTAGACTATTATAATAAGAATACTATTAGTTATACCTAAGTTAATCAAGATACTTTTAATCTAGTATATTATATTATCTTTAAGCTATAGTAAGTAGCTAGTTAAGTAATAGTACCCTATATAGCTTAGAGAAGTAAGTTGGTTCGAGGGACTATATTTAGTTCTAAAAGGCATCTAACCTAAGGCTATGCTGAGTACTTGACTTTGACGTGCCTTGACTTACCGTCAGAGCATGTTCTGCGGACAAGACCGTGATGTAAGACTATAACGCTGTTGAGAACTTAGACACGGGATATCACAGACAAATATTGCTAACAGACACGCGCTAGCCAAATGTGTACTTATAATCGCCAGCGATTGTCTGAAGTGTGCGCCGGGATTGTCAGGACATGTTAGTAATAATGCATCACAAAGATTGCCGTGCCATGCATGTCCAAGTTACGCATCTACGTTTGATAGCTATATATACCATCTATCACGACGGTTGAAACTACGATTTCTACTTCTCCCAGGTCATCCCAGCTGAAAATACACCGCAAACTTCTAGTACTTTAAGATCTGTTTTATTTACCCGTCAAAATGTTGTCCCGCCTATTCACTGTCCCCGCCATTCTCTTGGCTACCCTCGGATCCGCCGCTACATTGGCGCCGAGGGAGGAGGTAGGCCAATTGTTGTACGTCGGGTGACGGCGTTTTTGCTGATACAACATTTTTTAGAGCGCATGTCAGCGCGTGTGCTGCGACGCCCTTGTTCAATCAACTTCCAGAGGATTAGTTGGCATCAATTGCAACCGCGGTGGCATTGACTGCGGTTTCAGTGGCCAGATTGCTTCCTGTTGTGCAGCAATCGTCCCAGTACGTCTTGTCCGCCGTCATGCTTTCGCACTAGATATCTAACTGATTTGACACAGGTTGGAGCAAGGCAAGGTACTGGAGTCCAGTGCCAGCGAGGAAACTAGAACTTTGAAAGTGGAAGAGTTTTCAGTATATAACTGTGACCTAAATACCACTGACCTTTGACTTTTGGTATTGGCTTCTTTGAAGTGCCAGTGAATGCACGGCAAGCTGAATCCCGGAGCGTTTGTATGCACTGGCTAAGCGGACTGTAGCTTGTGAACGAGAAGTGCGGTAGAGTTGTCGGTAATAATCCAAGGCGTGCGTCCTTGGTTGCATGAGTAAATGGGTGAACTGAGCCAGCGAGTGGCTAAAAGCAAAAATCTCCTCAGCTGCGATGATAGTTAGAATATTGCATTGACATAAATGTGCGAGCCTAGTCCGTATTCTAGATTCAATGTAGACTACTGTCCTATGTAACGGTTACCTCTCTATATACGCATGTCTAGTGTTGCTAATAATATATACGAGATAATATCGGAAATAGAGACCCCCTCGCAATATCATTGTATTATCCGAAGACCTGTATTATATTACCTCATGTGGCAACCAGTCACATTATATTGTATTACTAAGAACCCAATATATTGCTAGTACTATTATATAGACTAATTCTCGGAATCCCGGCGTAATGAGCAGTGTGTATAAAACTATATAACTTGACTCGATTGGTTGTGATTACTCGATACTTGTCAGCGAGGTAAAAAGCAAGGACTCCAGTTCAACCAAGGGCCAACTTTGGCCGAGAGAGGCATCAGAGTGAGATGTAAAGTAACGATGGATGTTGCCGAGCCAGGGAGCTCAGCTAGTGCGGCGCATGATGCGCAGTAAGAGATGGTGTAATTTGGGCAATATAATGAAGTAATGAAGACTAAAGGTCACACGAAAAATGCTTGTACGTTGATTAAATGTCATTAATCATACTCACGTTTTCGTACTTGATGTACTATAAGCCACATCCGTTCACTCCACATTCAAATATTTCTTCAGCTTCTCCAGCGCCCCAAACAGCTCATTATCATGGCCCCTCCGAGCCACAATCTGGAGCGTGATTGGCGCACCTTCAAAGTCGCCCTCGTCCCAAAGCCGACGTACATGCTCACACTCGTCGCTCAGGCAGTTGTCGTCATCGCCATAACGCTCCGTGCCCTTTGGTCCAGCCACAATCGGCGTCGGAATCACCACGCCCGGCATGTCAAGGTAATTAAAGAGGATGGTGTAGTTCCAGTAAAACGCCGTCTCGTGGCTGGGCGCGGGCCCGTAAAAGACAGGGCATATGAGCACGTCCACGTCCTGGTCGTTCCAGTGCGCGGCCCAGTCGCACCAAAACTGCTCTTTCTGGTTGCTCAACTCAAACAGGCCCTGCGTCGTGGGCGTAGGCGCCGCCTCGGCGTCCCGCATCGTCCACTCGGACAGCAGCAGCAGCGGCTCGCCGGCATCCTGCAAGCTCTGCCGGGTGGCATCGATGCCGTAAGGGAAGTAGGCGGTGCGCGCATTCTTGGCGGCCTCTTGGGTGCGCAGCGGCGCAAACGGCTTGACTTGGATGTCGTCGGCGGGCGCGGCGCGCTGTAGCTGCGTCTGCGCCCACTCGAGCGCCCTGACGACGGGCGGCTGCGGCTGAATGGCGCCGTCTGTCATCATGAAGCCGACCTTGAGCGGGCCTGCCGGCTGCGGGGTAGCGAGCCCGGTCCATGGCGCGGTGTTGAGGCGGGGATCGACGCGCCAGGGCTTCGCGGCGGAAAAGACGGACATGAAGAGGTCCATGTCGCGCAGGGACCGCGACATGGGGCCCCAGGTAGCCGGCACCGTCAGCTCAGCGGCGGCGTTGCCGGGCAGGCCGTCCTTGCGGGGCAGCAGGTTGGACGTGGGCTTGAAGCCGTAGATGCCGCAAAAGGCGGCCGGCCCGCGGATGCTGCCGCCAATGTCGCTGCCGACGCCAAAGACGGAGCCGCGCATGGCCTGCAGCGCGGCCTCGCCGCCGCTGGATCCGCCAGACGTCAGGGTCGTGTTGTGCGGGTTGAGCGTGCGGCCGTGAAAGGACGCCGACTCGAGGTGCATGATGAGCTGCGGCTGGTTCGTCTTGCAGTAAAAGACGGCGCCGGCCGCGCGCAAGATGGCAATGGCGTGGCTGTCGTAGTCGACGACGGTCTCGGAGCTCAGCGTGCCCAGGTCCAGGAGGTGGTTTCGCAGCGGCATGTGTGCCTTGATGCTGGTCGGCACGCCGTGCAGCGGACCAACAGTCTGCCCCGTCACGGCGAGGTGGCTGTCGAGCTCGCGTGCGCGGGCGAGCGCCTCGTCCATGAAGAAGTCGGTGAGGCAGCAGGTGAGCTGGTGGGCCATGGCAGCTCGTTTGCAAAACGCGGTCGCGACCTCGACGGCCGAGTATCGTTTGGCGGCAAGGGCGGCGGCCAGCGCGACGGCATCGTAGGCTTCGGTGATGTGCAGCTCCCGCTCCGTCAAGAGGCCAGACTGGCGCGGTATGGCGGTGACGTTTTTGGGCGCAGAGTCGATGATGTGCTGCGGGAGGCGGAGCGCGACGGGGATGCTGTCGGCCAGACGCTGCAGGCTCGCTGCTCGTTTCTGCTCATATTCGTCTGAGCCCCGTGGCATCGCGGGGTTGACCGCCACCATGGGGAGAGCGGGCGTTGCCATTGTTGTTTTGTCAAGGGTGGCGGCAAGCTAGAATGGACGTGACAGAAGAAATGCCTCGAAATTGAAAGCAGTGACCTAAGATGGAAAGCAGACCAGTTATGAAAATCAGTAAAATGCTCGCCCCCCCCCTTGCTTCCCTGGTTTTATCTATTGTATCATGCTTGCAGATTGTTATTAATACTTGCCGCTCATGCCCCTGTCAGTCCCCAGATTCGCAAATGGAGTTGGAGCCCACATCTAGTTTGCGGGGTTGGGGATTTATGTGGCTTGTATTGATGCAGTGGAATGGAGTTCCGACTACGGATAGATGAACGGTCGTTCCGCTGATAAGGTGGAAATGCTATGTATTTATTGCTCCTCTGGCGCGAAGCTAATTTTCTTTGTTTGGCGCGCCTTCGTGGCAATTTATGTGCGGAATCATTTTCCGATTTAATATGAACGCCCGCTGACAAAGAACAGTCACATGTTGGCAGACATGCGCCAGATATAAGGCGTTTGCTTTTTTTTTTGGTGTCATACATGTTGCTGACGAATCAGCGCAGCGGCAGTGGTCATCATCTCAGCGCTCAGCGCTCAGCGGCGTGCTGTGCCTGCTGTAACCAACCTGCTGTACCAACAATAGAAATCAACATGATGATTTTTATATATATTTAAAAAAAAAAGGGTTTAAAGTAAATTTCACGTACAAGTCAAGATCAAACGAATAAAAAAAAAAGTGGAATAAAATAAGAATAAATTGTCAAATTACAGCAACTTTACTCAAGAATAATCAATTTCCACGCCCACCGGCACACCAAACACCTGTCTATTCTCCACCTGTCCACAGTCAACGGCCGACGTAGACGCATCCTCATTCTCATTGACACACTTTCCGCTCGTCTTGTGCACGATATTTCCAGACACGGGGAAATTCCAAGCGTTGAACTCGCAGCCGTCCTCGCTCGTCGAGACGGCCCCCCCGTCACTATTACTCACGAGGCAGCTGTCCCGGTTCAGCAGGCTGCTGACGCGGCCCGACTGGTCGACTGTCCAGGACTGGCTGTCGGACGCATTGCAGGCGGACCAGGTCGCTGCGCCAGAGGCAGAATCAGTTAGGCAATGCAGGGACCACGTGTTGAAGATGATGCCCGTCGGCACGGTGTTTAGCGCGTCGCCTGAGATGCGAAAGACGGCGGTGCCGTGCTTGGGCACCCCGCGCGCGGCAACGCCCCCGCTGCTTGCCTGGACCGCGAATGTCTGGCCCGTCCACAGGTCCCTCACGGAAAGCGTCGCAGCGCTGTCGGGTCGCACGCCCACGCGAGCCCACGAGACGGCCAAGTCGGCCGCCGCGCTGCCCTTGTTGAGCACCGTGACCAGTCTATCGCCATTCGACAGGCTCTTTGTCAGGACGTCCCAGCTGGCGTCCCGGCTCGCAAGAGATGCCTGCTGCACCAGACGGTCCTGGTTGACGGCAATCAGGTCCTTGTTGGTCAGGAAGCCCAGCTCGTCGCTGGTGAGGCGCGGGATGTCGGCGCTGATGATGAGCGGCGCCGAGAAGCTGCTCCACAGCGCAAAATGGCTCTTTTTCTCGTCGAGCGTCAGCCCCGGGTGGTCGGCGATGAGAAAGTCTGGGTCGTTGAAGAAGCCCGGCTGCTGGAAGCGCGTGGCGCGCACCTGGAAGCCGTAATTACTCATGACGCTGTTCCAGGCCGGGTTGGAGCTGTACGTCGCAACATCGTACGAGTGACGCGCCAGCTGCCCGCCCGCCGCCGCCTGCATCATAATGGCGTACCAGCCTCGCAGGTCCTGGGGGTTGGCGTAGTATGCCGGCGCCGAGTTTGAAAAGACGATGCGCTCGTTCTGCGTTTTGTCTTTGTTGAACGCGGCCATCAGGCCCAGCCAGCGCCCGTACACGGTGGGAAAATCGCCAACGTAGCAGCCGTCGAGCTTGAGGTAGCGGAACCCCCAGGCGTAAAAGTCGTGCAGGTCCTGGCTCTCGTGGTGGAGCGTGCCCGGGTAGCTGGCCGCGCACGAGAGCGTGCCCGCGTCGCTGTAGATGCCCGGGATGAAGCCGGCGGACGCGAGGTGTTCCGTCAGCCACGTCAGGCCCCTGGGAAACTTGGTCGAGTCCCAGACCATGGATCCTGTCGAGTTGCGCTTCGTCGTGGACCACGCGTCGTCGAGGTTGATGCGGTTGTAGCCAGCGCTGAGGAGGCCGTTGGCGGTCATGGCGGCGGCGGCGTCGACAAAGATGGACTCGTTGATGGATGTCATGAAGCGCGCCCAGTTGTTGAAGCCCATGGGGGGAAGCGGTAGTGTTTCCGGGTCTGGCTTGCCGGCTACAGCCGTGCCAACAAGGCCGGTAGCCGCGATGAGAATAGCTCCAGATCTCATACTGTTGAGAATGAGTCAAAATATTTGTCGATTTTGGCAAAAAACCTTTTGAATATGGCTGGAACTTCCATCTTGGTTCTGCTGGTATCAGTTTATATACTTTATACAGAGGCAATCTATCTTGCAGGTGGAAACGGACAATCGGCACGTCGATTAATTAGTTCCTTTCCCGGCGAGCCGCGGGGACACAATAAGATGCGGTCGGATCGGCCCACTCTCATTAGATATTGGATACCAACTGCAACGTTGCAACTTTTTACCTGCATAGCGCTCTGACTTATCTGCAATCTCCCAATATTCACATCAAATCAACCGTCGGCACTTGTGGCGGTTTCTCCTCCTTCCAGATTCAGAAGGTCAACAAACCGGCTAATCAGACAGAGCTAGCCGGCGGACCATCAACGCTACGTGGTAGGGTTCTAAATGTACGTATGTACTTGAAGGTGTTGTGACTGATGGTCATGTAGTGAAATGGAATTTACATTCTACTCCACACTCCTGCTTGCTATCCTGGCGCAGCTCGACATCAAGGTGCCATTGACGTGACATTCGGATGCGTACGTAGAGCTCACGCATCGGAACATTTCGGTACCCCGCGTGTAGCTGTTTGTATTGTGCGGGGTAATTAATCTTGTAATAAGTCAAAGGATACTGTCCAGGAATAATGGACCACCCCAACTAGTCTGATGGGCGACTGGCCAGAGTACATGGACAGCAAAGAGTCATCTGCCGCACTGATCAAAGCCTACTTGCGATAGGGATCTTTGAAAAAAATTACCTGTATGGTAATGTCATCGCGCACATTGCGGCTCAGCGGCGTCGTCGCCGTCGCCAGACCCTGCACGATGCCTCGTCGCGTGCCGCCCAGCGCGTTCCTTAGCAGGCACACAGCCGCGTTGCCCGTGTCCTCAAAGTCAAAGTACTCTGGGGTCGCTTTGTAGCTCGGCCAGCCGTCCTCGTCGTAGTTCCAGTTAGCCTTGGCGCCGCCGCCGCCACGCTTGCCGCCCGACCGCTTCCGCTTCTCCTTGAGCCATTGCGACACGCACGCGACGGCGTCGTCGTTGGAAATGACGTCCCAGAGGCCGTCCGAGGCCAGAATGACAAAGTCTTCGCCCTGGACCTGGCGCGTCGTGACCTCGGGCCGCGCCGTCAGGTACGGCGGCGTCGCGTTGGCCTTGCGCGGGCCGTAGCCGGCGAAGCGGTGCTGGATGAGCGTCACCAGTTCCTGGGGGTACTTCCAGCGGTGGTCGCCAAAGGCGCGCGTGACGGCGAGGCCCATGAGGCGGCCTGTCTTGGGGTCGAGGATGGCGTCCTTTTCGCCGGGGTGCGCCGCGTCGAGACGCGCCACCTCGTCCGAGTTGAAGCCCGTCTGGTCCTTGCTGAGCGCCTCGGCCGTGTAGGCCTTGGCCGACGCGGACCAGGAGCCGAGGACGGCGCGCGAGTCGCCCGTGACGGCAGTGCGGAGCGTAGAGGTCTCGGTGTCGTAGATGGTCATGAGCGCGCAGGAGCCGGCAATGGCGGGGGCGAGCGCAGACATGGCCGCGGCCGTCCAGGGCTCGGTGCTGTCGGTGACGGAGTCGCGGCCAGCAGTCATGATTTGGTCGTCGAGACGGCAAAAGGCCTTTTTGATGGCGTCGTCAATGGCAGCTCCAGCAACGTTGGGTGAGAGAGGGGCGAGCATCGCTGAGACATGTGGGATGAGCTTTTGACGGAGAACAGCAGAGCAGGCCCAGCCGCTGAGGTTGTCAGTGTCTTCATTTTTGGCTCGCTGGATGGACATGTTTCGACTCACGCATGACCGTCATAGACACCGGCATACACCGTCTTGGCGCCTCCAACTCCAGCTCCGACGCCAACTGCCCAGGCATCCTCGGTGGGAGAGTTGCTCTCGAACCGCACCGCGTCAATTCGGCCCTGAGCCCCGTTGCGGCCCTCGAATTTAAATGACGTAGCTTGCTTGTGAATCAGGCTTGCGATTTCTGACCAGTCAACCACTTTGACTGGCGACTCGACCGGCCCATCTGCATCCTCGCCAGAAATCTCGGGTAGCTCATTGTCGCGGCGGCTGCGCTCACGATGACGTTCAGCCACCGTCACCCGTCGCTTTCTGGAGGCGTACCAGACGAGAGCGCCTCCGACGACCGCAAAGCCGATGAATCTCGTGCGGCGAGTGAAACCAGGCCCGTCACCACCACCAGTATCGGTCGAGTACAGCTGGCCTCGCCGTGGACTGGGCTTGCAGGGAGCGACGCGCGGCCGGGAAGCAGCAAGAAGCCGCCGACTGGCAGGACTGCATCTAAACATGGTGATTCACGCTCTTGAGGCTCGCAAGATTCGGAAAAGCAGGTTTAACTGCCCAGAGACGCAGTAAATAAAGAATCTTGTCACTCCGCAGAGTGCATGTCAGATGAAGCTTGTCTGGCACGCGACAGGCGTCCCCACTAACGTAGCTGCAGCAGCATTGGCCGGGCCGTCAACTCGCCTGCCGGTTCCATGCTAGCAACAATGCTGTGCCAGCCTAGTGACCTAACAAATTTGAACTATGAGAAAACTGCCTCTGTTTAGTCTCCATCTTTCTATGAAAGAATGTGCCCATTGGCTGACTGATAGAGGCCGAGATGGATAGCTGCACTATCCCTTTCGCTGTCGTAAAGGAGCAAGAAGGTCATTTACAGAGATCTAGTCTAATTATTCCGCGAGAAAAAGATAGGTACTTTATAGCTATAAGTAAATAGTCTTATAACCTAAGTACTTTAATACAGGTAAATATTAAAGACTATTTTTAATTACTATAATTTATATTAAATAAGTCTAATGTAATACCTTATTACGGTATTATAAAATCTAGCTCTGATTCTTCTCAAGTTGATCTGTGCCTATAGTCGTGTTTGTACTCCGTAGGCGGATCGTCAATGATGTGTGTGTGTGGAAGCACTGCCTTTGTGCAAGCCGGCACGTGCCGCAGCCATCAGTACGCGCCCTCGTCGAATCGTCGTCTCACAGCTACACCTTGCTATCCTCACCAGTATCATCAGCACCGCCCCCTCTCCATCGCATTTGATTCAATAGTAAAGCCACGGAAGGCAGCATTTTTCTTCTACTTGAGAACCCTTTGCTCTCGCTCAGATGAAACGGTGGGCCTGCAAGGCCGACAACAGGGTGTGGTTGCCTGTATCCCGGTGGCTCTCATCGATTACCAAGAAGGAACCGTCAGCCACCACAACCGCAGGAACTCATGAATCTCTCCCGCCAACTCCTCGCGAATTAATTGCGAAACGAACCGTGTACGAACTGCCGATTCTAAATCGCAGGGTCTTGCCAGAGGGAGACGAGCCCCTCAAGGCTCTCTATCGAATCTACGAGCATCTGCTTCTGGATCAGTGGCTCGAGATTCGAAATGAATTCGAGGCATTTTGGTATCACAGCTCCTGGGCCATATGCGAAATACCAGACCCAAAAGACCCTGACTCGGAACGGTATGCGTGCTTGGCCTGTATCCCGAAGCTTCTGCGAGTGGCGTTTAACCAGCGCATCCGGTTTGGGCTGCCGAGAGACGCGCCGCCAATTTTTACCGGCGAGATGATGGAAGAATGGAAAAAACGCGACATGCAGTTCGAGGAGCTGCCTGCGTGGGTGGAAGGCGTGCCGCCAGTCCGGGACCTACTTGCGATTCCGCACTGGGATAACAGCGCAAGGGACTTTGTTACTTTGACAGGGCTTGAGGACGAGGGCGCCTCGTCCGAGTGTGCAAGCAAAAACATACTTATTCTGCAACCTCATATACATTTTATGTGACTACAAGGGCCATGACTAATGAATAAACTGAATACAAAAATAGGCCGCGACCAGTCAGTTTCAATACGGGTGGCATATCAAGAAGACGCCTCAAAGCTACTTGGATATGAGCCAAATAGCTCGTGGTAGGAAGCGTTGGCTGAACGGAGCACTTGATCGGTAATGCTAGGACCGTATTGAGATGCCCATCTGCGAATTCTTTAGTGCTCGCCAGGACCTCCAATTGGGCGACGCTGATTTTTAGCCGCCCAGCTTGCCACTAATACGTTACATGTGTATTTCCCACCTGCGATCCCATTTCACCATACTCACATACGGCCAGAAATGAATTGACCTAACCAATTCGCAAGGGACCCTGGACGAGAAATACCTAGCCGTATTCTCGGCCACATGAGGGCCGATCAATCCCATTCCTAGATCAGCAGCAGCACAGCGACTTCTCATCCCTTTCTTCGTCGACTCTAATAAGCCATGGTTACGACGGTCAGTGGCCCTCTGCCAACTTGGCGCCCGCCTCAGCAAACGTCCTGGCAACGCTTCCGCAAGAACCCGGCGCTGTTCGTCGCGCAGCACCTCTACCGACACAGGGTGCTCCCGCGGGCCCCGCCCGACCCGGAGAGTCCCCTAATAACCGTCGTGTGCATCTCCGACACGCACAATACGCGGCCCGCCGTGCCGTCCGGCGACGTCCTCGTCCACGCCGGAGACCTCACCGTCCACGGCACCTTTGCAGAGCTGCAGGCGCAGCTCGCCTGGCTCAACGCCCTGCCCCACAGATACAAGGTCGTGGTCGCGGGCAACCACGACCTGCTCCTCGACCCAGCGTTTGTGGCGCGCTCGCCGGACCGCATCTGCGAGGAAGAGGGCGCAGCGCGGAGCGACCTCGACTGGGGGGGTGTCGTGTACCTGAATAATACGTCGGCGCGGCTGGCGTTTCCTGATGGGAGGGTTGTGCGCGTGTTTGGCTCGCCTTGGACGCCGAGCTTTGGAAACTGGGCGTTTCAGTATCCGGATGTACGGGCGGTGTGGCCCGGATCGGTGCCGGCGGACGTCGATGTCCTGCTGACGCATGGACCACCGAGGGGCCATCTTGACGACGGGGGAAAAGGTTGTCCGCAACTCATGAAAGAGATTCTACGGGTGCGGCCGAAGCTGGTGGTCTTTGGCCATATTCACCGTGGTCACGGGCAGGAGCGGCTATCGTATGATGGGTTTCATAGGGCATACGGCGGGATTATGAGTGGGAATGATACTTTGCTTTCGGCGATGGGGATGCTGTTCTGGTTCTGCATCTCGCGTGTCGGCAGGATGCTTGGTTGGCATGCCACGACGGAGACGACCATGGTCAATGCTGCGGTTGTAGGGGAATCGATGGATCGTGCAGTACATGACGGCATTGTTGCCAAGTTATGAGGTTTGACACCCGAAAAGCAATGCGGCATCGCCAACAACGTAAAAATCGTGGTGGTGTTTTTGATGAGCTCTAGGAAGGAGGAATGTTCTGTCGAGGCCGCCGGCGGGGCACAGCCAGTGTACTCATTCCTTCGAGCCCTTTTCGTCTTTAAATAACGGGATTTTCCAGTTGTGCCATAGCTGGCGGGTGTAGTAGCTGTCCGCTTGCGCCCTTGTGCCTTTTGCGCTGTTTTGGCCCGTGGTTTGTGAGTCTCTTGTTTAGTTGATTACAAACCAGTTGTTTGGTCTCTAGTTGCCTTGCCCTCTTTTCTTCGTCGTTGTATAGATGCTATTCCTAGGGCACAATTGGGCCCCGTGCGCTAACTAAGTGAAGAGAGTCGGTCCGCTTAGCCATATCTCTTAGCTACGAAGTGACCGATACGAGGCACAGACGCCGAATTCTGTGCAATTGCATCTAGACTGTGCATTCTTGAATCTTGGCGATTAATTCTTTTTCTTTTTCGATTACGATTTCTCATAGCTTTGTCGCATTTGCCAGCGAACCGGGTATGCTTCAAGCAGCGCTGATGACACAATAGCGCGACACAATCAAGGTTCAAATTATGCAACACAGCATGAATGATATTTTCCGACGCAGATATACATAATGTCAAAGCCCATAGAGTCGCCAAACGCCGAACCAAATGTAGAGCCAGATGCGGAAAATGTAGAGCCATGTATGCTTCCGCTTCGCCTCTTTACTCGTCGTCTTCATCGTCCTGACCGCCTCCCGCATCACCACCACCAGCCTCATAATCAAAATCACTATAATCCTCCATATCCTCGTCCTCATCCTCATCTTCGTCCTGACCGCCGTCCCCTTTGCTGCCCTTTCGCGCCTCCTTTTCCGCCTTTTTGCGATCCACGTTGGCTTTTTGCTCCTTCTTGCGCGCCTCCTTTTCCTGTCGCCGCTTCTGCCAGCGCTTCTCCAGCTCCTTGACCTCGTCCTTGCTCTTGTTGATGTACTCGTGCCACATAATCTTGCCGCCGCACAGCCCGTCCTCCACCTTGGTCAGCCGCAGGCGCATCCGCGGGCCCAGCTCGACGAGCTTGACGGCGCGGCGCTCCACGGTGCCGTCCTCGGTCTGCTCCGCCTCACCGTTGTGCGCGGCGGCCAGTCGGGCCTTTGCCGACAGCACCTTGCGCGGCGCCGCGTCGAGGACTTCGACTTCGGCATCGGTGTCGGCTTCGCTGCCGCTGGTCGCGTCTGTCATGTAGCCACCCTCGCCATCCTGGCCAACCATGTAGTCTGCAATATCCTGCAGCTTGCCAAGATTAGGCATGTGTCCTTGACGCGAGGTCTTGGTCGTCATGAGCTTCTCGGCGGCGTTGATGCGGCGTAGTTGCTTCGAGACGCCCGTGTGTCGTGTTGTTATGGCGTAGTGGCGAAAACTGAGGACAAATGTGCCGTCGTCTTCCCCGGACTGTTCGCGGTTGATGAGAACGACTCGGCGAATAGACTTGAGCGGTGTCGCCTGGGGGTTAATGGGAGGGAACATGGACCGGAAGACGGTCGTGGCCAGTGACTCGAGATGCTTTGGTACTTTGGAGTTGCTATCGGCACCGGGAAGGCTCATATTATTCATGACGAGCTACACCTGTTAACACTCTGTCCAACTCAGCAGTCTGCCACAACATACCAGGGGCGCTGTGAGAAATTCCTTGCCCATGCCCTTTGGGTGCTTTTGAATCCTCTGTACATCGCGACATAGCGAATACTGATCCACGCGAAAGTTCATCGTTGGGCCACGCGGTGTCAGTGCCACGCGCAGATTCGTGTTGCCGCTCTCAGATCGGGAAAAGAGCATCAGATGTGTGACGCCCAGCGGACCGCACATGGCGAGGTAGTCCTTGAGCTTGTTTGCTCTGCGCTCCTTGAGCCGACTCGCAGTGCCCGGCTCCATGACTTTGCGAACATCGGTGGCGAGCTGGCTGACGCTGGTGCCGACCTCACCAGCGCCAATGCGAATGACCATACTCTTGGGATCCTTGGCTGATGCATGGCCCTGAATATTGGATTCTGGGTTACTGGCACCCATGTGCGTTCTCTTCTTTACTCGGCGACGAGCCATTGTGAATGTGCCTTGAAGGTTGTATTGGCTTGAAAATTCAGATCAAGACAGTCAATGGCTTGAAGCAGCAGAGAGCAAATAGCATCTTTAACCAGCAGTATCGCCAGCCCAAAAAAAAGTTTTGGAGGGGACAGCGATAAGCCTCTTATCACACGTGCATCTGCTAAAATTCAGTCACAGTCAGTGTGCATAAAAATCTGCCCCGCTAAAACTTTCCGGACTGTCTTGAACTTGAACATTTCCCTTTGAAAGAATTGCGATTATATTTCATTGCGTGCTTTCTCTCTTGCGTGTTGTGAATTTAGTGTCATCACCATGGCCGACGTAAAGAGACGCAAAGTCTCACGTGATGCGCCGCCCAAAAGTGCCGAACCCACGAAACCCGTCTCCAGCAGCGAGTCCGAAGACGAGTCGGCGGCTGTCGAAGCTCAGGCCGATGGCCAAGAGGAAGAAGTGCAGGTGAAAACCTTTAAAGAACTAGTACGCCCATCTCCCAACCCCTTCCAAGCCTCAATAGTCTTTCCCTGAGCTAAAAGTTGAGTCAGGGCATTGTCGACGCTCTCTGCGAATCTTGCGAATCCGTCGGCTACACGACGCCAACCAGTATTCAAGCCAAGTCGATCCCCGTCGCTCTCCAGGGCCGCGATGTCATTGGCCTCGCCGAGACTGGTTCCGGAAAAACAGCCGCCTTTGCGTTGCCCATGCTGCAGGCGCTGCTCGAAAAGCCGCAGCCGCTCTTTGGGCTCGTCCTCGCGCCGACGCGAGAGCTGGCGGCGCAGATTGGCCAGACGTTTGAGGCGCTGGGCGCGCTCATCTCGCTGCGCTGCGCCGTCATTGTCGGCGGTCTCGACATGGTGCCGCAGGCAATTGCGCTCGGCAAGAAGCCGCACGTCATCGTGGCGACGCCCGGTCGCCTCGTCGACCACCTCGAAAAGACCAAGGGCTTCTCTCTGCGCACGCTCAAGTACCTCGTCATGGACGAGGCCGACCGCCTGCTCGACATGGACTTTGGTCCCAGCATTGACAAGCTCCTCAAGTTTGTGCCGCGCGAGCGCCGCACCTATCTCTTCTCCGCCACCATGAGCTCTCGCGTCGAGTCGCTGCAGCGCGCATCGCTGCGCGATCCCGTCCGCGTCAGCGTCAGCTCCAGCAAGTACCAGACCGTCTCGACCCTACTCCAGCACTATGTCTTTATCCCTCATATCCGCAAGGATACCTACCTCATCCACATCATCAACGAATTTGCCGGAAAGTCTTGCATCGTATTCACTCGCACTGTATACGAGACTCAGCGTGTCGCCATCCTCCTCCGCACCCTGGGCTTCGGCGCCATCCCTCTGCACGGTCAGCTTTCGCAATCGGCGCGTCTCGGCGCTCTGAACAAGTTTCGCGGTGGCACGCGCGAAATTCTTGTCGCCACCGACGTCGCCGCCCGCGGTCTCGATATCCCCAAGGTCGACATTGTCCTCAACTACGACATCCCCTCCGACTCCAAGACGTACATTCATCGCGTCGGCCGTACCGCCCGTGCCGGCAAGTCTGGCGTCGCCATCAGCTTGGTCACCCAGTACGACCTCGAGCTCTTCACCCGCATCGAGGCCGCCCTCGGCAAAAAGCTCGACGAGTTTCCCACGGAAAAGGAAGAAGTCATGACTTTCCAGGCTCGCGTCGAGGAGGCCCAGCGTCATGCTCGGAATGAGATGAAGAACGTAATGGAGTCGCGCAACAAGGGCGCAACGTCGAGAAAGGGCCGTGGCGACAAGCGCAGACGAGATGACATGGACAGAGAAGAGCGGTGAGCAAAGGAGCGGATGAAGAAGCGAAATTCGATGACGGCAAGGGAAAATACGTTGGAACATTCATGATAGAATACCCTGTTGATGACCTCGAGTTCGGGGCATGCGTAAAATTATGGAGTTACGGGCTGGTTTTTTAAAAGTAGTGTGCTATTGGCACGACCTCTTTTGCTAGGGGCAGGACCTGACTGCTTATATTCTGCAGGTCTTGGAAGAAATGCTCTATAAGAATCTAGAATGAATAATCTAGGCTCTTTTCCTCACTAGTAATACCTAGTTTTATGTTATTGGTAGCCATTGTTCTTCTATGCCTGTCATGTATTCCTGGACTTGTCGATTTTCTACCCTTGGTAATAGTAGAAATCGTGACAAGAGGTACTTTATTTTGAGTGGCGGGCTCACTACCACAACTACTCGAGTCGTGCCTACGGCAAATAGGTCGTGTCAATAGCACTACTCTTTATCAATTGTGCATTTGGAATAACCAGTCAATTATCATTTTGTAAATAAAGATCTTTGCACAATTCGATTTACGCTACCCATAAAAACCCCTCTTGACGCCGTTGCAAAACAGATGTCCCATAGCTATATATTACAAAACCCAGATGACTTCCTAGGAGTGTTGTATTCATCGATCGGGATCGTCATCCTCTACATCCTCCATTTCTTCATCTTCGTCCTCTTCGCCCTCTTCCTCTTCGCCCTCTTCCTCTTCGCCCTCATCCTCTTCACCCTCTTCCTCTTCGCCCTCTTCCTCTTCATCCAATTCTTCTTCGTCTGGGCCCTCTGCCTCTTCCTCATCTTCTTCACCTTTTTCCTCTTCTTCCTCTTCAACAACCTCCTCATCGCCCTCATCTTCTTCTTCTTCTTCTTCTTCTTCTTCTTCTTCATCATCCTCTTCTTCTTCCTCTTCAACCTCTTCCACTTCCTCTTCCTCTTCCTCTTCACCTAGTTCCTCTTCCTCTTCTTCCTCTTCGCCCTCTGCCCCTTCCTCATCTTCTTCAACTTCTTCCTCTTCACCTTCTTCCTCTTCAGCATCTTCCCCTTCGACATCTTCGCCCTCCTCACCTTCTTCCATTTCCTCAGCCTCTTCGCCTTCGCCTTCTTCAATATCCACTCCTTCCTCCTCGCCGTCATAAATCTCTCCGCCGTCGTCTATTTCTTCGCCTTCCCCCCTCTCCTCTGCCTCCTCTCCTTCCACATCTCCATCTCCATCCCCCGCCTCTATTTCTTCTTCACCCTCTTCATCTCCAATCTCCTCATCTTCTTCCTCGATTTCACCCTCCTCATCTTCAATGTCGGCCTCTTCACCCTCCTCCACGCCAGCAGCATGAATCTCCTCTTCAATGACCTCATCCTCGAGAGCATGCTCTTCTTCGGCGTCAGCCATTTCTACATCTTGCTCGGCGGCAGCAGTAATATCGGCTTCCTCGCCTTCATCTTCGCTGTCTGCGTCGTCACCACTAGTGTCGCCACGACGGCCAAGATTCCGCAGACCCTCGGATACCTCTTCATCATACCCTTCAGGTGCATCGCTCAAATCACTGTCATCGCCCGAGTCAAGTAGTCCTAGCACGTCGACCGGAGGCTTAGAATCGTCAAACTGCTCGCCAGCCTCGCGGCGCATCTGCGCTTCGGGGCTATCGTCACTGTCATCGTCGCTCAGGGCAACGTTCGGAGTCTGACTTCCCCTCTTGGCGCTAGAGATGCTGCTCTTGCGGCTCTTGGCGACAGTCTTTGGTGGCTCCAGAGCGCGGACAACGGCTTGCTCAGCCTTGCGAAGGACATCAGGCCGTCTTACGCCCGTCTTTCTCCTTGGCGCAGCTTCCGACTTTTCCGTGTCCATCGGAGTGGCACTACCGGCGCCGCTATCAATCTCAGTAGCGTTATTCAGCAAGTTGCCAAGAGGACCTAATGGCTTCTCCACGGCTAGTCTTTCATCTGTTCGTTTCTCAGTCATAGATTTGTCGCCATCCATCTTCATGTCAGTTGGCTGATGTTCGCGTGTGCCGCCTTCAGCCGAGGGGTGACGGACTTCCCTAGCTGCCTCGGCTTCCAAGCGGTCCGTAATTTCTTTGGCTTGGTTGCGCTCCTCAATAATGATACTAGGTTTGAGACCCGGCAGGCTGGCTGCGATGTCCGTGTAGATTTTGGAGTAGCAGTCGTTGATGAGATCATCCATAGGGGCAGCTTTCATCAGATTCCCGTTGAGCTTCTTCAATTCAACAGCCTCCTTCATACACTCAAAGGACGGAATGTGGGGACCCTCGCCTCCAGCCCACTGAGTGATACGCTCGCTGATAATCTCAAATTCTTCCATTGACAGGGACTTGAAGACATCTTCGCTGACTTCGGGGATGCCATGAGCTGCGCGAATAAGAGAGACGTATGCGACAGAGCAAGATTGCCACAAATCGTTGAAATGATAAAAGTCAGCACTCTTCTTTCGGATGCGGCGAAGCAGCAGCTCGAGATCGACACGGTTGCCCATGATGACCAACAATTTCACCATGAACCGAGTATACTGCTCCGTAAACACATGATGACGACCAGGACGCTCGGCATCGCACTTCCAGACATTCATGACCATGGTCTTCGTAAACATGTTGTCTCTCAGAATACTAAAGGCTGCCTTGGCCTCTACCAAAGCGTCGGGGCTGTCTTTGTCGGTCGTCTCGTTGAACAGAATCTTGGCATGGCGCATGACGATTCTGTGCTGCCAATTTGACTTGTCCCTATCCCGAAGCTTTGTCAGATTGCGAATGATATATTCCTCCCAGTCTTCAGGCTCCGAAAAGCCGGCAAAATGGTCGTTGGGGTTGACTTGAACACCGAATGGCTGCCCAGAAAGAATCTCGGCAGCCTCGACAGCAGGAACGTCTTTTGCGACTACCATCTTGTGCAGAATGGAAACGACTTTGTAGTGAGGCTCCAGTATCGGCTCCTGGCTCTTAGATTTGCGCGGTTTATATGCAGCCGCAGTCGACTTCTTCAGGGCATCCAGGATCATGCCCGTTGTGATTTTGGTCTTTGACTCTCCTTCGGAAAGCTTCTCAGGGTTGCGGAACAGTTTCCAGTAGCATTTCGCCAGCATGTAGTGATTCTTCCAGTTGCTCGGCTTGCGCTCAATGGCCATCTTGTACAGCTTCGCCGCGAACTTCCACACCTGATGCTTGGTCATCTGGTCGTGCACAATCTTCTTGAACGTACCGGAGCCCATGTCTTCAATGAAGAAGCGCTCCTGTTCAGCGTGCTGAAATGGCTCCATAGCAAACGGCTCTCTGCTTGAAGAGTACATCCGCGTCGCAAACTTATAGTATAGATCGTGGAGTGCATCGCCATCTTTGGTAGCAACCTCCTGCCCGTGCGAATGTGACAGCGCTAGAGTGTAGCAGTGAATGGCATTTCGTTGGAGCTTGACCAGCTCACCCCTGTCCTTGTTGATCTTGTCTGCTGTCCACAGAACCGATTCATCTAGTTCGTAGTCAAAGCACTCTGCGAGTCGGAACCACGCATCCCATCTATCTGCCGTGTATTGCAGCTGCAAGCGAAGAAAGGTTGCACCAATCCGCAGATCGTCAGTGGCTCCAGGCGTTTGTCGACGGTTGAGCTCTACGCCCTTGAACTTCGTGAGGGCGATCATTCCCAGCAGGAAAAACCACCCGCCATTGGCCAGCGCTGCTTCCGGAATATTGACCGTCACTGAGTCGATAGCAACGCTTCCTGCTAGTGCACGGTACAAGCGCAATGGGTGGATGGGCCTTTTTAGCACATCCGTAATATTTCGTAGATTGTGAAGCATCTGTGGCGTCGATTTAGTCTGGCCAATAGTGGACTGCATTTGGTCGATGGTTGTTTTGAGATCGGACTTGAGCAGGTCTTTGAGCGTGAAGCGATTCGCCAACGTCATAATCTTATCCACGAGCTGCATGGTATGTCGCTTCTCGAGTTTTTCATTGGGACAGCCGTGATCTTGTAATTCCCAAATGCCCACGCCAATCTTGAGACCGTAAATGTCGTATAGAACTTGCCCAAGATGGTCCTCCCAGTTCTCAACGTCTTTCAAACTGAGCAGCTCGACGCGCATTAGATTCAAAAAGACCTTGCTGGACACCTTGCAGAATTTGCGATGGCCGATGGACAAGTGTATTGCGGCAAGGAATGTAGCCAATTCATTCTCAGGTTTCAGAACTTCCTTGTTCAAGAATATTGCTTGTTTGTTCAATGTGTAGAGAAGGCACCAGTTGCGAACTTGCATCTCGCGAAGTTTGTTCAAAAGGGATTGAAAGGTCGAATTGCTCGATTTGGCGGTGAGAAGGCCAACCCTGACTTCGTCCTCGAACAACGAGATCGAATGGAGAATTGCGCTGAGTCGAGCTAGTGCAGCAGCGCTCTGCTTGATGTGATCTTCGTCGACAATGTCAAAGGCGGTTTTGTCGTTGAGAGCCATGACCAATGCGTCGACAAGTAGTCCGTCCAAGGACTTCATCGTTTTCATCAGGAGCATCCGCCGCGAGTCTTCTTTCATACTGGTATACCCATTGCTACTGAAATCATCGACAATCATCTCGACACTTTTTAATAAGCAAGAGAATCTCTTTGTCGTATAGCTAATGGCTTCGTATGCATCGCCAAGACGAGACCACAGAAAGAGTCTCAACTCAATACTGCTATTCTCTAGAAATTTCCAAAGGTCTTGCATTTCTTGAGTAGCACATTCAGAAATCGGCTTGCTCGTTACTTCGCCTGAGTCATCTGGTTGATCCCCTGCTTCACGAGCCTTGGCTGCCTTTTCAGGAGCAGTATAGACAGACGAGGGATTCAACACAGGCTCAAGAATGTCAATGACTGGCAAAGGGTTTGTCATGTTCTCCTGAAATAGATTGAGGAAAAAGTCCATTGTGTTGAGCTTGGAGATTTCTCGATCAGCGGCGGCGGCAGAGATATTCAGCATGGCGGCATTGTTTGGGAGAGTAAGTGGCTGGATCTTTGCCTGCGCAAGAAACTCCCGCAGAGACGTCCACATGGCGAGAATATGTTCACGAACGGGTTCGTCTGCTAGTGCCGAGGCCATGACTGATGCCCAAAGAAATCGGACACAGAGCGGATCTCGAGCTGGACGGCCTGAGGCGCGAGCATAGTATGATGCTACGTCTAGCCAGCGACCAAGTCTGTATTTCGTTTTCAATCGAGTGATAGTATCCACAACACTCGTGGGGGCGGTCATGCGCTCGTACACATCAACGTGAAGCTCGAAAAGCATTGGAATGACATTCTCTAGCGCGGCAAATGCCTTCAGGTCCTTTGTCTGAATCGCGAATTCTAGATCCGAAGTGACGTGTTCGAAAATGATTGCATCGGCACCCTCCAACATATCGATAACCGCCATCTTGAGTTTTTCTGGCCACTGCTGCTCTGCGTAGCTTTTGCTGAGCTCAAGAATCCACTCATAGACAACATCTCCAGTGGTGATCCAATCTTGGCGTGCGGCCACAAAGTCGGCAAAGTGTTGTAATCCTTTCTTTGCGTTGAACATAGCTGTTGGAATTTGGCCATGCTGGCTCGATTTTGCGTTTTCTAGAAAGGAGGATAAGCTGAGCGAGGGCTGACTCTTCTTCGTGAGCAAAACGTTCGCCGTGGTGTCACTAAATCTTTCAAAGATGGCACGCAAGTCCTGAGCCGCGACATTGGAGAATTTCGCGGGACGATCCTCGCTACACGAGATTTCCTGGATCTGGCTTAACACGTCAAAAGTTGCTTTGTCCTCGACTCCAATGCTCTCGAGTATATTCTTTGTTACTTGGAACAGATTCTGGTCCGACTCCTGGTATGCCTGTAGCTGCGCTGCGGCTGCAACTATGGGGTTTGCAGGCTCTTCGATGATTGTCATGTCGGTTCGACGGCGAATTCGCTTGCTTCGTGTGGAAAGACCAGTTTCTTCTTCCGCACCTTCTGCAAGACCCGCGACAGACTGCGATCTTTTTTTAGTCGGAATTGGGGTGCCGCGTGAGGGCTCGGCTGGTTTCGTAGGGCTCTCCGATCTATCCGTACTACCCTTTGTTTTCTCATCGGCAATTTTCCGTGGCACTGGTGTCTCGCTGACCTTTTCGGGCTCTTCAGGAAGTTCTTGTTCGGTGGATTGTGTGATTTCTTTGGGCGCATCCTCGAGCTCTTCGTCTGCTGTTGCTACTATGCGCCCGCAGGCTCTGACAGCAGCATTCGTGTCATCCAAACTAAGCATGAGTGCGTCGGCAAGTTCAGACCAGGATGTTATAGGCGTCACGTTATCCTCGTCTGTCATCAGAGTATCTTCAGTTGCCTCGGCTTCCTTCAGTGGGCTTGAGGGCGGAGGAGTAAGCTGTGCAGTAGGGTCGGGCAGAAATTTGATTGGGTCAAGATGAATTTTCAACATCTCCGGCATTTCGCGATTGACCCATGGTACCATGCTGGGATGTGTCAATGCCATATCGTCGCTGAGAACGTTCAAGTGATCTTTCAGCTGCTCGCCTGCCCAGGCTTCAGCCAAAGAGGGCGGCTCTACTTCATCGACCGCTGGGTCATCGTCGAGCTCAATGGCAGCTTCCAAGCAGAATCGCTTCAGACGACTGCTGTTTATGGATGCCGCGAATCGTGATGCCTTGCGCCAAAGCTCTGGGTCAGACGGGTCTTGGTCGAGTGCTTTCACCCAATTGTCGAGGATCTGAAATGCAGTTTCGTCGTATGGTAGCTTTTTCACACCTTTTGTGACGTCAAACGAATCCCTCAGCTTGTCAAGAAAAAATTGGCCATAGTTCTTGTATGAAATGTAGAGCGCTTGTGCTAGGCTTGCAGCGACGCCGTCAGCACCACCAGCATCGACATCAAGACCAGCTGAGAAGGCTTCAAGCGCTAGTGTATCAGGCTTTCCATCAATTTGTCGTTCAGCGCGCTCGTAGTCGGTTCTAGCCTCGCGATATTTGAAGATTTCGCATCTAAATAGTTCGTTGTAGGCCTCCGCCGCTTCGGCACGATGGGCTCGACCTTGCGCATGTAGTCGCAGGGCCTTTTGGAAAAGCTTTAGGGCTTCGTCTACCTATGATGTTGTCAGAGAAGCGTTTGAATAGCATCATAGTAGAGAGCCTTACGTGTAGCTCTTTGGTGGTGTCGATTTGCTCATCGATGTTTTCCTCCGGCTCGAGGTTGATGGCCTGGAAGGCAGGCTGCAGGCACCACTGAGTTAGCTTCAACATGCAGGCTCCAGGATTGGATTCGCACCATTTTCGATGCCGGGGTTCTAAAGACCCTGAGTTGCTCATTCGAAGTCGCAGACAGTGGTGGCGAGGATGATCCGTCGTAGGTAGTGCTGATGTACTTTCCACAATGCGCGTTGACTGTAAACTGTCGCGTCGTCAAAGCAGTGCACTAGCCACACCTTTAATTGTGGCGCAGGGTGCAGCTGTTGCACATGCTGACTTCTTGTCACAAAAATCGGGGAGCATCCATTGACAGAGCTGAGAGAGATGGCAGTTTAGAGATCATGGAATTATTTTTGCCATGCATGTATTTGAGAAAAGCATCTACTACAGAGGGTATGACCCCTTTTGGGCTCAAGGCAGTGTCTTGCACATACCCCATGCCGCCGACAATTTTCACACCCGCCTACACAGAGTGCAAAATTGAAGTTATTCCATTTCGAAAGAAATGAAAGGAGAAATCACCCTTGAAAGTGTAAAGTCTGATTAGATCCATTGGCCTCTGCAAAAGTAGAAAGGTGACCGCGACTCGTAGGCGTGCGGCTGTCAAAGCGCCACGTGTGGCGGGTCCAGCGTTGCTGTGCCACATCCCCTGCCATCACCATCAATCTGGCAGCTTGTGGACTGTAGCAAGAACAGCTTCCTTCCTCATCAACGTCTTACGGCGCGGTTACTCCGTGCACCTTGACTCGAGTTGGCGAGCGCATATTCTAGTAACCCCAACACGGCCGATTATACAGGCTGAGAGGCTTTACCACCGCCAGTAACTTCTCGCTCCCCGGAGCTAGCTGTCGCAATGTTGGCCCCAGCTGTGCCAGAGTACGTTGCAACGCGGGCACCGACAGCAAGGTGTCCTGGCTAACCTGAAAAAGAATTACAGAAGAGAGCCTTCACGAGTCAATCGATGCCCGCACCGAATCTCTTCTCTCTCTTCGTGAGCTCGGCCCGCCAGACCTCGTCCACCTCCTGAGACAAAGCATACGCAACCCACTGAAGCAGGTAGGCTTACACAGCCACGCATAGCTTGACTCTACTGACATCTCAGTCCGGCGTTTACCACCATGTCACTGGCGTTGATGCATCTTCCTCTGCCAGTCTCGCGGCATACATCAACACTCTCACATACAAAGAGCACGGGCCCAGCGCGACCTCGAAGATAGTAGAGGGCGTTTTTTGGTACGAATACAACACTCTATTAGGCTGATATTCTGCGGTGTCTAACAATCTTAGCTGCTACAATGCATTCTCTAGGCTTGACATGCGTGTCCACGTTTCGATCCCCGGTACTGTCGAGAGCTACTGCGTTGACGAGCGAGGCGAAAAGCGCAAGGCTTCCGAGGATCTCTGGCTAGAAACATATCTGTGCAGCGTTTTGCGCGCATACTCCTATGCCGATGATGGAAGTGGTGACACGATTCGCAAGATCATGGGCGTGCGACGCTTTAACCCTGTTACCAACACCGAAGCCGAGCACCGCTTCCTGTTTGCTGCCGAGCAGCTCTTCTTTCGCGGTATGTCTGAGCGCTCAATTGAAATGATGTTGGTGCTAACAGATTGCAGGGTGGCAACTCGGTTCCGACTCCGTAGTACAAGTTCCGACCAATGTTTCGAACCACCTGACCACTGGGCTTTTGAAGTATCTTGAGACAACCGGCCGCTACGCTTCAGGCATTAACCTGTTTGAGAAGCTTCGAACGCAGAGCATTGAAGTTTCGTCGCTTCTTGCCAAGGTCCAATTTATGGGCAATGAAGAAGTTGCTGGTGTCAGGGTGCTGTACGAGTCCCTTCAGCAAACACCCATGGACTATGTCATGCTCGATACACAAGCCGAATTTCTCATGAAGAAAGCACAAAAGGCTGAGACACCAGAGCAACGAACCGACCGACTGACAATGGCGATGGGATGTGCAGATCGTAGTACAATTGCCGCCCCAAGCGAATTTGGAACTTGGGCCAGGCTTGCTCAGGTATATGTCGCCATGGAGGACTGGGAAAATGCCCTTACTACGCTCAACTCGTGCCCAATGTTCACATATCAAGACAAGGACGCGCCGTTGATGCCGGAGCCCAAGGAAGTCCAGCTTCCTATTCTGCCCGAAACCAGACTGGATGAGATTGATAGCGAGCCTGAGTCGAGATTCTCTGAACAGGTTGACCCGAGCATCCTGGGGCTGCGGGCGGCCGCCTATCGAGGCACCTTTAAAAAGGCCTACAGCATCTTGACAGAAATGACGGCAAAGATTGGCTGGGACCAGCTGCTCAAGACTCGCAGCACTGTATTTGTGATGGAAGACGAGTACCGCACGGAGAAGCAGGAGGCAACGCAGGGAGCCCACAAGCGCACCCCTAGCACTGATGCCCTTCGTGGCACTCCCGATCCGACCCCCAACGGAGATGAACAGAACGAAGAAGAAGAGAACAAGGGCGAGGCGACTGAAAAGGTAAATGGCGAAGAGAACGGCGAAGAGAACGGCGTTGAGCGTCCTTCCAACACCATCGATCCCAAGAGCCTAAAGGGCGACCAGGAAAACGTGAGTAACTTGAAAGCCGCTTCGTGAATCGAGCTAATAACTCTAAAGGGCGACGGTGACGAGTCTCTGTCCAAGCTCAACACAAAGCGGTTGTGCGAGCGATGGTTGGACAGCCTATTCATGGTCTTGTATGAAGACTTGCGTGTGTATACTATCTGGCGCACTCAGATGGCTCAGTACCGCGCACAACAGATGCAGTACAAGAAGTCTGCGGAGGAGTGGGAGATACTGGGCTCCCTTGCTGAGCGTCTGCAGCATTTTGACGAAGCCGTCGAGGCATACCGCGCATGCTTGTCGGTTCGTTTCAGCCCAAAGGCCCTCGCTGGTGTCCTTCGCGTCTACGAGCGGTCAAAGAGCACGCGCGAGACTGTCGCATCCGTCATTCGACTGGTTACGTGGCAGTATCGATGGTATAGCGAATTCAGCCCAGAGCTGCTCCACACTATCCGTACGCTGATTGAGGACGAAGGCGCCGTCAAGGTGCGAAGCATAATACAGGCCACAAGCCTGCCACAGGCTGTGCTGGATCTCACTCATCACTACGCTGCCCTTTGCGCCAACTTTCGCAGCAGCGGTACCGAGGGTTAGTGTGGGAAAACGGCGGTACGCCGGGCTGCTCGGGGTATTTGAGTGGGACTGTATTTAATAAAACAGGCGCAAGGATGCACGAAAATAGATGACCTAGTTCAATGCAGCTGCTTTTATCTATACTGCAAGTGATCTTCCCGTCAAAGGTTCCAGACTGAGGTGCAAAAGAAGCTGGTCGCTGAGCATTTGAGTGACAAAGGCTTCGCTGCGCGACTGCGGCTAGCAAATTCAAGCGTGTCGACGGTATTATTACATAGAATAACTTAATCACTAGTACTTTCAATTCAAGTTCAAGTAGGAGATTGGTGCTGAGCTGAATACTGAGTATACCGTCGCGCGGAGCTGTCTGCCCCTCACTGGGGTCATGGCGGGGCTTGTCAAGAAACTTATCGACAAGTGCCACCAGCAACATTTTTGACGCTTACAATACCTCGACAGCAGCACGCTCGACCCCAGCACGACAGATCTGGTCGCGGCATCCACACATATAGTCATGGCTTCCGAAGCTAGCAGCGCAGCGAGCCCGTCGCCGCCCGTCGCCATTGTCTGCGTCGGCATGGCAGGTTAGTCTTTGACATTGAATTTGACTCCGACGGAGCTTCAACAGGAGACCAAACGGCTAACCCGCGCAAATGTGCAGGCTCCGGCAAGACGACGTTTATGCAACGCATCAACGCTTATCTCCACGAAAAAGAAACCCCACCCTATGTCATGAACCTCGACCCGGCCGTCATGTCGGTACCGTTTGAGTCGAATATTGACATTCGCGACTCGGTCAACTACGAGGAGGTCATGAAGCAGTACAACTTAGGGCCCAACGGTGGCATCCTTACGTCGCTCAACCTCTTCGCTACCAAGGTCGATCAGGTCGTGAACCTGCTAGAAAAGCGCACCAAGCCCGACCCCGAAAACCCGCAAAAACAGCCCATTCACAACATCCTCGTTGACACGCCCGGTCAAATTGAAGTGTTTGTGTGGTCCGCCTCTGGCACTATTCTCCTCGAATCGCTGGCGTCGTCGTTTCCGACCGTCATTGCCTACGTCATCGACACGCCGCGCACGTCGTCGACGTCGACCTTTATGAGCAACATGCTGTACGCGTGCTCGATCCTGTACAAGACCAAGCTGCCCATGATTCTCGTATTCAACAAGACGGACGTCAAGGATGCCGCGTTTGCCAAGGAGTGGATGACAGACTTTGAAGCGTTCCAAGAGGCCCTCCGTCGCGACGAGGAGTCGGACGCGCTGGGCGGCGTCGAGGGCGGCGGCCACGGCGGCAGCGGGTATATGGGCAGCCTGCTCAACTCGATGAGTCTGATGCTCGAGGAATTCTACGCGCACCTGAGCATGGTGGGTGTCAGCGCGCGCATGGGCACGGGTGTGGACGACTTTTTCGCGGCCGTCGAGGAGAAGCGTCAAGAGTTTCTACGCGACTACCAGCCGGAGCTGGAGCGCCGTCGCGTTGAGCGCGAGAGCCAGAAGAAGGTGGCGCGTGATAAGGAGCTCGACAAAATGATGCAGGACATGGCTGTGGGCGGTCAGGGCGGTGCGGCGGGGGAAGCCGTGGGCGACGAGGACATGGAGAGCAGTGGCGATGATGAGGACTCGGGCGACGAGGCGGCCAAGAAGAGTCTACAGGAGCGCTACCAAGCGGCCATGGGTGACAATGAGGACTCGGTGCTGGCGGATGCCAGTTTTGCGCAGTATCTGCACAAGAAGAGGTAGACGGCGCAAGCCAGTATACCAGAAATGTTTCACGAGGCGTTTGGTGTTTAACAAAATGATGGATCCAAATTTGGCTAAAAAAAGAATCTATTTGATAGTATATTATTCATGCATAAAATGATGGTGGGAAGCACCTGATTATGAGACCAAAAACTCCGAGCACCGTGACCGACCGTTACCTCTTCCACACGCCCGTTTCTCGTAACCGTGGGGTCTGCAAAGACCCCTGTTGCTTTTTTTTCTTTCGAATGACATACACAAGTCACTTCGCATCTATCGCGCCTCAAACTGGACCATACTACATTTCCCCCCATCTGTTAGCACGGGCTGCCGGATTTCCCCCAAGACGCGCGCGAAGAAGGCTCAAGATTCTGCTTACCGCTTGGTGCGCTCCTTGTACAGCACGCGCCCCGCGCAGTGCGGGCACGCGACGACAGCGTCCTTGCCTAGAGAGACGTGGCCGCCGCAGTCGCCGCAGAGGTAGGTCATGATGGAGCGCTGCTCGTGGCGACCGACGTCGTGGGTGGCGCCGCGGGAGGCGACGGCGCCGGCGGAGGCGGTAGGAACTTGATATTCTTCGCGAGGCATGGCTGCGTGTATGTGTGGTTTGTGTGGTATGTGTGTGTGTGTGTGTGTGTTGGTGTGTGAGTGAGGGTAGATGTGCGGTCGTGGCGAGGATGATGGGTAATCGAGCGCTGGGTTGATGCTTGCAAAAGTTGAGGAAAAGGGCGGTGGTGTCGATGACTGGCGACAGAGGAATTATGTCCGGCAAAATAAGGCGGTGAGTAAAGTAAAGTGGTTTGTGGTGGCACAAGTCTACGAAATCTGGAAGCGTGACAAGACGGCGCAAGGCAGCTATTGCTTTTCCCTGAGATGAGTCGTACAGTAATTCCTTTGAGGTGAAGAAATAATTGAATCAAGTCATTAGCATCGCAATTCGACGTGTCGGGGACGTCACGGGTCTTTGCGTATAAGCCGAGTCGCCGATTGCCGTTGCTATGTGTTTAGGCTGCCATGCCGTAGGGAGCTGCACTCGAAACTTTGCAGCTCAAAATTCAATGAAGTTGGAGTCTCTAACCAAGATCGCGGCTCGTCTTTTTACGTAAATGCATTTTCGGGGCATGCCTCACCACTTGCTGCATCTAAATCGGCGTGGTAACAATGTCCGGCCACAAGTGGGGCCGCTCGCCATACCTCGGTCGCGGGAAGCAAGTCTAATTATCTGGAGCTCTCCATCATTGTTCTGCTCGTCTCATCACATTCATCTACAAAAATCATCACTTTTTGCAAACCCTTTTCTCTTGTCCCTAATAGAGCGCATATTCCATTCTCTCAGCATGTTGCTTCGATAATCCAGCTTTCCTATACTACATCATTTCCTCTACAACCATACCCTCCCCCGAACCGGGGCACCACCACCCCTTTCCCTTTCCCGCGTTGTTGCCCGAACTACACACAGAGCCGACCGAGCCAACTCTCCCGCCATGTTTGACCCTTTGACACCGCCCGCCGACGAGAGCTGTCCCTTTTGCGAAATCAGCTCCAGCTTCTCCCCCTACGACCCTTCATCGCCGCCCTCGGCCGCCGTCGTCCCCGCCACCGACCGCGCCGCGCCCGCGCCCGCCACCTTCATGGTGCTGTCCACGCCGACAATCGTCGCCTTTCTCGACATTATGCCGCTCAGCGCCGGCCATCTCCTCGTGTGCCCGCGCGCCCACCGGCCGAAGCTCACCGACGCGACGCCCGACGAGGCGCGCGCGCTGGGCGCACTGGTGCGCGTGCTGTCGGCGGCGGTGGCGCGCGCCACGGGCGTCGAGGACTGGAACGTGGTGCAGAACAATGGCGCGGCCGCGGCGCAGGTTGTGCCGCACTTGCATTACCACATTATTCCGCGGCCAGAGATTCGCGCGTCGGGCAGGCTGTCGTCGAGCTTCACCATGTTTGGGAGGGGCCAGCGCGAGGAGCTGGACGACGATGAGGGGGAGAGGCTGGCGGCGGAGATACGGAGATGTGTGGCCGAGGTCCTGAAGGAGGACTTGGATAAGAGCAACGGCAAGGCTAAGCTGTGACGAGTGCTAATTGGGTTTGTAAGATGGATTGTATCATTTGCATTTGGCGTTGGGGTGATTATAGGGGAGGCTACAGCACAGAGAGCGGTGTTGCATATTTTATACATTTATAGACTCTAATTCTTCATCTATCCCTTTTATTTCTTAGCTTGCTCACTTACCGTCTTTTACTCGTCATCGCCGAAAAAGACCTTGATGGGGAGCCAGCTGTCTGTGCAGACTTTGAAGTGCTCGGACACGCCATCCACCGTCTTGATCTCTTCTTCAGTGAGGCTCCAGCCGTCGAGGTCAAAGTTGGCCTCGATGCGGGCCGGAGTGACGCTCTTGGGAATGACGCTCCAACCCTTCTGGATGCCCCAGACGAGTAGCACCTGCTGGACCGTCTTGCCCTTGGCGTCGGCGAGGGCCTTGAGCGTGGCGTTTGTATAGAGCGGCGAGTCAGTCGAGCCCAGACACGAGTAGCCGGTGCTGTGGATGCCCTTGGAGGCGGCGTAGGCGACGAGCTTGGGTGAGGGGTTGCCTGGGTGCAGCTCGACCTGGTTGACGGCAGGGACAATCTGTGGCGTGTCAGGAAATTTGGCTGTTACTCAGGGAGTGTACGAGCATACCTTGCAGCTGGGGTCGTTGAGCAGAGTTTCGAGGTTCTTGATGGCAAAGTTGGAGACGCCAATGTTCTTGGCCTTGCCAGTGCCGATCAGCTTCTGCATCTCGCGCCAGGTGTCGACAAAATTCCAGTCATCCCACACGGCTTCCTGGCCGGGAATCACCGACGCCGGCCAGTGAATCAGGTAGAGGTCGACATAGTCGACGCCTAGCTTTGCGAGTGAGTCGTCGAGTGCTTCGGCGACGCGCTTGTGGTCGTAGACGAAAAGCTTGGTGGTGAGCCAGATCTGGTCGCGAGGCACACCCGAGGCCTTGATGCCGGCGCCAACCTCGGCCTCGTTGCCGTAATCCGTCGCGGTATCAATGTGGCGGTAGCCAGCCCGGAGCGCAGCCTCAACGGCGGCCTGCACTTCGTGGGGCTTGGACTGCCATGTGCCGAGGCCGATGGCGGGGATCGTATCACCCGTGTTGAGGATGAACTTGTGACTGGGGAAGTTAGGGTGTGCTGATGAAGAATCGACGGGAAAAGAGGCGGTGGCTGGAGGGGGAGGGGGAGGGGCAGGAGAGGGGTCCTTGCTGAAGCAGTGGTGATGGGAGGTGTGGTGTTGAGGGGCACGCAAGAATGGCGGGAGAGGACTTACGCAGTGTTTTTCATGGCAGCCATTTTATACGGTTTGGGATTGGTAGATGTAAACCGGTAGAAAGGTTGAAGAGATCGAGACAGGTAGAAAGAGAAAAGAATAGCAATATCGTGGATGGAATCACTGGTAGCCAACCAAGCTTGTTAGCCGCTGGGGCTGGGACGCGACTCGCAGCTTCCCCTGATGATGGTAGTCAATCGAGTAGATGCGGCAAGTAGCGATAAAGGCTGTGGATTGTTCCAAGCTTCTGTCAACCGTTGTTCGTACTGAACTGTTTTCTTGATACCTTCCTTGGCTTTGTCTTTCTTATTCTTTCGTATTCTTTTATACTTGTCGTGCTGTAGGTAATTGCCATCTGATCTCCTGCAGCAAAGCCACCCCACTTTCGTCCCAAGATTCTTGGCTTCTGGATATCAAGGTACGCATTTCTGACGGTCGTATATTCTTGCTTGTTAATCAAGCAGCAAATCTATTTCACGTAGACCTTGAATATTGAGGTGACCGGTCCAGCGGCATCGAAATTTGTGACAGCCATATGATCCACGAGTATATGGTTCCCCGCTGCTTCAGTCCACACATGACCGGCCGCCAAGAGCGCCGCCAGCGCATCACATACATCGAAATATGTCGCTTTCATTCCCAACGGCGCCCAGAGATTCTCGCGCAGCGCCTGGCCATGCCAGTGGGTAACGGCGTCCAGCACGTGCTCGGGAAAGGCGAGACTGTAGTTGCCGGAGTTGATCAGGTAGGAAACGAGTGCCGCGGCCTGCGCCTTTGCGTAAGACGCCGTACCAGGGGGCATCGACGGTGGCAGAAACATCCGAAAGAACGGTATATCCATGGCTGTATAGATGCAATGAACTTGGGCAAATACCACGCCAACCGACACATCAGGGACATCCATAAACCCCGAGACTATTGCATAAATTTGTGGATAATATGCAGATTGCTGTTTTTGCGGGCTTGGTTTCGGTGGTTGCCCGCAACAAAATCTCGTGGCGTAGTAACCGCGAATTTATCGCGCGATTGGAAAACTGCATTGTCGTGTCGGGCGAAAAGACGCAAGCCTCCGCACGCGAATCTTAGAAGCTTCCCAGCGTATGAAAGTTGTCGCACAGCCCGAAAAGGTTGTCCACAGGTGGGCGTTGTGGCTCCAAGGTGTAATCTCGGTACGACCGGGTATCACTCGTACGTGTTTTACTTTCGTTGGACAGCCTTGTTGCACAGCTCTCGCAGAGACACTATGTCTTCAGAAAGCATAGCTTTCGTATTAAGTGTCTCTAATCCACGTCCATTTCGCCCTGTTTTGCCTTCCATATGGCGCTACTCACCAGCCGCAGTAGCTCCATGATGAATTTACTCTGTGTCTCGATTTGCCGTGTTTCGGCGGATGATAGAGTGTCAAGCGGAACGGATTGAAAGATGCCGACTGTCTGGATCAGTACTCCCAAGTCTGTCTGCAGACTGTCACTGAGCGGATGGACAAGGCCGTTGACGAATAGCGCCATGGCAGCCACGGGGGCATACCACTGTATATACCTGGGCATGTCAGAGGGATGGTGACAGAAATTAATAGGATACTGGCACCTACTGAGAAGCTCCTCTCCCCAATAGTCTAAGAGATAATCCGACGAAAGTCAAGGTCGACCGGCTCGCTTCCAAGGAAATATCGACACTTGAATGAACGACGCTGTGCAAGTCCTCGGGCAGCTCCATTTCCTCATTTGCAGCACCACATTTCCGGACCATGGCATGGATAGCTATCAAAGTGTAGTGGTAGTCGAGTTGCAAGTTGATGAGCTGCTTCTTTTGCCGCTTTGTCGCTTCGCCGATCAACGGACTAAAGTCAGGAGGAATGCTTAACCTGGGACGTATCAACCTTGGAACAGAAAGCCTCCACTGTTCGAGTTCCTGGTCCAGCTGCCGAATATACTGCAATATCTCGCCGTCCGACAGCTTTGATGCTTTTGGCGAGTACAGGAGACGGCACGTTCTTTCTTTGACGAGATTCAGCTTCGGGTCACTGGGATAGTCATGGGGCAATTCCGTCGAACCAGGCGTGGCGGATGCAAGATTTACATCGTAGTACTCTTCTGTCAACAGAGGTGGTCGGCCGAATCGTAATGCAATATTTTTATCGAGGATATAGCACAGGTCGAAAAGGTTGTCAACATGTTGGCGTTTGCGGTCTTTCATTGTGTCCTCGCAACAGGCCTCTTGCTGATGAGAGTCTAATAATTCACAGACCATGTGACAGACAATCGCATGTATTGATGGATCGCTCTGCACATTGAGGGGGGTGCCCTGGTATTCCTGCTGCTGTTAATACCCGTCGTGCATCCTGGTGGCTCTCCTTTTGCGCTTACCAGCAGTAGTATTGCTTGCAGTGCTTCTAAACTGGGCTCCCAGTGGCATTTCTCAAGGATTGATTTGCATTCACCAATACAAGCTTCAACATCAACACCTGTCAAAAGACCAGCTGGAAGCGAGAAGAATCTCGTCCATGAGTTCAGGGCCCAGACGCATGCCTGGGCGGGTAACGATTGTGCTGCGCTCGAAGGACAGTAGGCCTGGTCGACAGTTGCACTGATGAGTGCGCGATCCAACACTGGGAAGCATACATCGGCGGTTGAGTCGAAGAATGCATCAATTATCGCCAGTGTTGCGCGCTTCTCGGGAAGCTCTCTCGCAGGCAAGGCAGAGAGGTCATGCTTGACCTGTGAGTTGGTGTAGGTGTACCGGTCGCCTCGAGCCTCGAATGTCACATACTCTTCCAACGGCGATGCTTGTCCAGTCTTTGCCTCTATCCAGTCCTGTCCCTTTCTTGACAATATTTGCATGCCTCTGAAGTACCAATTTCGCCCGAGTTGCTGGTGCGAGAGGCGGGGAGTGCGGCTCGCGCTCTTGGAGAAAACATCTTCAGTTGGCGAATCAGCGACTTGCGATTCGAGGTGACTCGGCGTTCGTTGAGTCTGCGAGTTTGGGCTTGATTTTTGCTCTGTGTTGGGCGATGCTAATTGTTGCTCTACATCTCTGCGAGCCAGGTCATTTTCGAGTTGCTCGACTCGGCGAGTCAAGGCAGACACTACATCGGGTGTAAGTCTGTCGCATGTCAGTCAAAAAAAGGCTGAAATGACGATTTGAAAGGCTCTTATACGCATTCTGCTTTTTCTTTTGCGGTTTTCGGGTGAATGTGCACGGGATCTTCTGGTTACTACACCAGTCGCATGGGATGCCAGGGCTCAAGATCACGCACTGGATCTATCCGCGATTGCAGTCAGCGAGCCGATACAAGAGAAGTGGGTAGATGTTTGCCCGAGATATAGGGTACCTTGCGTCTAAAACATGTATCGCATGCCTTTCTTGGAGGCATGAGGAGAGTGATTGATAGTTGCTGTGTAGAATAGCATCGGAGTGATCGGAGTCCGTCCAGAACCCTGAGAGGTGGCGGCAGCGGAATGCCACATCCCGATTAGCTAAGCATACTCACTCAAGCTCTACTGAACAAGCCATGAAATATCTCACCAATTTGAAGGTATTTGAATGTTACATAATCGGAATGAATGTTGACTGTTCAATTGACCTAGAAGTATGTCTGATGTACAAAGTGGCACTCTGCCACATGTCGGTAGTTGAGCAGCGTACCTATAATAATACAGATACCGCGCTCACTTTTCTGTACTCTCTTTATTTTTTTTTTGGCCGATCCCATTATCTTACATTCCAGATACTTTCAGTCCTATTTCGCTCTCATACTTTTCTCTATTTCAGTTATTATTTTTCTCTTGAAAAATGCCTACGGCAAAGTGGTCTCGTTTCGTTGCCACCCAACGCCTTTATCGATCCTCACAGACTGTCACGGTCGTTGGGGAGAAGGCTTACATTTTTGGAGGCGAATTGGTACCACGCCACCCCGTTGATAATAAGTTCGATATTGTCGAGATTTCGCCTGCCTCCGGTAATGAATCTCGAAATATTTGTAAATATTAGATCTGACATCTTACAGAAGCCTCGGTATGGACCATTGCCCCGCCGACCGAAGCTCCTGTCCCACGCGTTGGTAGCGCGAGCACCGCCCTTGAGGATAAAATATGGATATTCTCAGGCCGCGGCGGACTCGACATGAAGCCTGTTGAGGAGGAGGGGGCATTTTGGTGCTACGAACCCAAAGCGTCTAGCTGGCTATTGGTCAAGCCCGCCGACGAAGCGGCGCCTTACCCAGCTGGAAGAAGCTACCACTGCGTGACCTCGAATGACACCAACAAGATATACCTGCATGCCGGGTGTCCAGAGTCTGGACGCTTGTCCGACTTTTGGTCTTTTGACATCAAGACCAACTCCTGGACTGAGCTGCCCTCTGCACCGGCGCCTGCGAGAGGCGGTGCCTCCATCGCGTTCAGTCAGGGCAAGGTATACCGCATAAACGGCTTTGATGGGAAGAAAGAGCTAGGAGGTGGCCTTGACGTTTTCGATGTTGCCTCGCAGTCGTGGATCACGCTCTCGTATACACCAGATGGCATCCAAGGGCCTGAGCCGCGGAGTGTCGGCACCCTGCTGGCGCTGACCATCCAGGGCAGAGCGCATCTCGTGACCGTGTTCGGTGAGCGCGATCCCAGCGCTCTTGGACACGCGGGCGCGGGCAAGATGCTGGCTGATGCGTGGGCTTGGGACATTGAGCAGGCAAAATGGCACAAGCTGAAGACGGAGGGCGAAGTTCCGGAGCCACGCGGATGGTTTGACGCGGATGTTTCTCGGGATGAGGTCGGCGACGCCGTTATTTTGCATGGCGGCATCAATGAAGAGAATAAGCGACTGGGCGATGTTTGGAAATTAAGCTTCTAGATAAGCTTGGGACTTGGTAGATTATTTGCGAGTGAGTCGGCACCGCTGGGCGAATTCTTGGTTTGGGTCGCGAAGAATGATATTTGTAATGATGCATCCTATCATAGCTGTTTCCTGCATGTTGACGTTATCTTTTTGTCGCCTTTTTGTCATTCGTAATCCGTGTGCTCTTGACATAAAACAAGTCAATAGCTCAGGGTTGCTGAGATGGGGGGGTATTTTGGTGGGGCCGTTTGAGATGTCACTTGTTTCCTCAGTAAACAATTTGTGAATTTGCAAATGGAGTTGACCATCGAAGCTCGCGGAATTTCGAATAAACATGAAATTTCCTCCACGATGTCTTCGCGTACTTAGCTTTCTCTCCTTCCCTTTCGTTTAAGGAATCTGGGACACGGCGAGCCCGATCTGCTGCTCATACCCTACAGTCTAGTAGTATTTTACAAGTGCAAGGGTTTGGAATCTTTTCTGAAAACTTTAAATCTTTTCTTGCCGGAGTCCGTTTGAGTTTTTCAGTCGTCTGAACGACCTGTTGCACAAGAGTGCTGTGCAGCCTTTTTGATCCCTCGCCAAGTAAGGTATTGAGTTAGAGTCATGTCACACAAGCAGTGAGCACGACGAGCACAACTCCACCACGTCATGCAATCACGAAAAGAGGTAGCGACGAAGAAGCGAGTACACTTGTTACTTTAGGGCATCTCCATCCTCTTATATATACACATCAATCTAATCCACTTCAGTTTGCAAACCGCCCTCACCTGCTCCTCAAAACGCCACTGCAATCTACATCGGTTAGCATGTCTCGCAGCTAGCGTGGAGCGACTCCACTTATTCTCGATTCCCCGCAACCGGTCGGCCAAGGAAGCGAAAAAGCCAGGTACTTGGTACCGGCATGGAAATGTCATGTAGATCAGAAGTACCTCTACCGTCTCGATCTGCATTTCCCGCACCGTCCATTGCCCCCGTGCCACCCACCAGCACACAGTCTGCATACCCACAAGCCCCGCCTCGTTCGCGTCTTGTGCACTGTGCGCCGCGACTTGTTCTCATATGGAGAAGTGGCTGGTTCCTCGATAACTCAGCACCTCCTCATCATATTAAGCTTTTGGCAGAACTACAGCTATGTCGGTAAATGTACGGCGTATATGTCTTGTTTGTTGTTGACCTGGGCAGTACTTTGGCCCCAGCCATCCCGCCTGCTTGTAATTAACTGGTATTACCGTTTCTTGGTGCTCCCCTGCCAAGTTCTCCCAAGGTTTCCTTGCTGCGTTCGTTTCGTCTCGCTATTAATACCTCTCATTATCCGCCATCAATCGAGTAGCGCCACTGGGAACAACTCTCTCCTTCCATCACCCCTTCCATCGTCCCATCATCCTCGCACCACTTACCGCGCGTGGACTATCCGCAACGCGATTCCACACATATTTCGTATCCTTACGTCATCATAGCTGCTCACGTCGTTGGATTCCGGTAGGCATTCCAAGCCCACGGCATGATTCGGGCTGCGCGCGTGTGAGCTTCTCAATTGATGAGTAGAACTTTTGCAGCTGCCTGATTCGATGTCGCAACTATCACCACTGCTACCAAACTGCACACTAACACCGTTCCCGTTGAACTAGCTGCCTAAATGTCCTCGGTTGATCAGGTCGCCTTCATGCCACGCCCGGCCGGCCCGGTCGAGCGGGCTCGTGAGGAACCATCGACCACACACACGACAGGCGCTGGATCGGCTGCTCCAGCTTCCACTCTCCCGCCGCCTGGCTCTGGCTCCATCAGCAAGCCGCTGTACCCAGCCTCCAACACACGCGCACCCGAGCCTCCCACCGCCTCAGACTCAAGCAAAAATGCCGAGCTGCAAAAGCCAGATGCTTCAGAGGCCAAGCCAGTTGCTAATGCTGCCGACGCCTCGCTTCCAAGCGTCTCAAACCTTGACGCGCCACCACAGCCGCCCAAGGATTCGAATGAAGATGCCAAACCTGCCGCGACCACTGCGTCAGAACCAACTGCCACGGTCGTACCGGCAGCTCCGGCTGCGGTCTCGGCGCTCCTGTCTGCGCCGTCGATTCCCAAGCCTGTCGAGGTCAAATCTGTACCCGACACGCCTGCTAATACCGGCACACCTGCTGGCGGCACACCCCGACCGGTGTTGGACATTTCGCAAGAGCCCATCAGCAAGCCCGAAGCCGAGGCCAAGTCTGATGCCCCGACCTCTGTACCTGAGGTGGCGAAGCCAGAATCCGCGTCGAATGGGGCATCGGCGAAGCCGACGTCGGTTCCTGCGGCGCCTGCCCCTACACCAGCCGCAACGACTGCCATTCCTGGGCTTTCTGCCACCAATGGCCAGAAGCGGAAGTTTGAGGATGAGGCTGATTCCGCTGAGAAGAAAGCCAAGTTTGAAGAGCCGTCAAAGCCTGCTTCCAATGGCAATGCGGAAGCGACTGGTGAGGATGCGGCTTCAGCGGGAGACTCAGCGCCGGCACCCAGAAAGGTTGGACGTCCCAAGAAGAAGGCGACGCCAGCACCGGTTGGTAGAACGCAACGTAAGACGCGCAGTCAGGGAGCCGTTTAGGGATTTTAGGATGCCAACTTTTTGTTGACTTTTCTTTTCCTCTGGGGAATAATGACTTTGGTGGGGCGGCAACTTACAGATGATAGCATGATCTGAAACGACTGAGGCAAACTACGGCGGCGAAACGGGTATTGATTTTAGGCAAAATGGCCAAGGACGTTACAGACATGGTTCCTAGGAATGTTTCTTGTTTATTTGGTTATTGTATTAAACTGAATTGGATTAAGTCAATCGGATGAACGTGACCATTCGACAAGCTTGCGTTGCATTGCAGTCAACGCTACGCGGGCAATTTCGAGAATGCTCAGAAAAGCAAGCCTTTAATGCCTGCTCCAGACGGCTGAATGCATTTCGCAATATCTGGATGACTAGTATTGTAAGCGGACATGTGGGGGACACATTAAACCGGCCCTTCTGAGAAAGCACCTCGTTTCTAAACCGTTATTTTGCTAGACATAGACAATTTTAAGAAATAGACAAAAAAGTATCATAAGTGTGAAAATGATTAAATATATAACGTATATTTTTAAAAACATTTTTTTACTTACTCTTATCTGTATTTATGATTAATAAGACAGTATCGAGAATCGACGAGGGCCGGTTTTTTTTGTCCCCCCCTTGGCGGACTTGATTCATCTTGAGGTCTTAAGCATGCAACCATTCACTGCGCGGCCTGCAGGGAGGCAGGGTATAATAATGACAGGGGCTACCTTATCCAATGCTCGCTTGCAAAGAAGCTTGGTAACTGGGCAAAGCTCGGCGTGCGCCAGGATTCATAGGTGGGATGGAGTAGGATGACGTTGATGAAGAAATTGTAGAACGATCTCGTGTTGCCCAGGATTTGTTAAACGATGTGTTTTTTACTGAATCTCTGGGGTTTTCAGAGTTTGTTCCATATACCCTGGACCCCGAGGCAATCTTGTTGGATAAAGAGCTTTCACGCGAGGTACGCGGACAGTCAAGAGTGGTACGTATTGAATGAGACACAGTAAAATACTCTTCAATGAGAGATGATACTGCGTGACTGCCACGTGACTGCGTACGAAGTCAGTCACACGGCCGACCGCCAGCTTCGATGACTTGCGGTTTGAGGTCAAGGTGGAGAATTAGGTAGTCTTGTTGGTGTGTGGAAGCCACAAATAGCAAATAGAGCCAAGCACCCGGACACCGGAGCAACCAAGGAATCATTAATGGAATTTCGTCATCAAGGGGATGAGATAGGTCATCGAGTGGCAAATATGCGGGAGAAAATTCTAGCTCTAGAAGGCAAGAGAAGGGCCACTTGTTATTCGAAAGGATTTACTCGAAGCAAGGCTGGCTTGCAGCAAGGCTTGCGGGCTTGCATGGCCGGTCCCTGCTTTTGGCCTGGCACGCCTGGCAAGTTCTGGTGGTCTGGTAATAAAATGGAAATCTGGCAGGTCAAGCCGGCAGCCGGGTCTCCACTACAGTGGTGGCTGTGAATTCATTGTTGTACAGTACTGGAAAGAGGAACATAATGGCTCGGAGGTACAAGGTGGTAGCAGGGATCCAAGCGATGGAGTGCAGTAAATTTGATTAATTAGATCGAAACTGCATTTTTCAGAGAATTTATCCGCGGGGGGGCATTCACTGTAGCTTGGAATGGAAGAATATCTATTGTCTGCAGCGGTGCAAGTTGAGACGATGCCAGTGTCTCAGGTCCACAATGATAGCGGGCCCTGACCCCATTGCGTCGTAAGCTCAGAGCTGTCAAAGAGTCCTGGAAGACGACAGACTCGTTGAAGAACGAATGTCGAGATCTTAATGAAAATTGCCGGAAAAACCAGAGATGCACGGCTGACACATGGTCGGCTAGGTAGACGCCTTGTGATCTAATCACTGATGAGCCGCCATGCGGACAAGCCCACCGAGTTGCATGACTTGACGCCCTGTACTAATAAGGTGGTTATGCACCCGTGCCTCGTATTGAAACTGCGGGGCCGCAGAAAGGGTTGCAGCTGCACCCACTGCAGAAGCCTGGGCGAGAGGTTGATGCCAGTCAAAGTGCCTCGCAGAATTGCAAAATTCTGACATTGATGGGAAATATCAGAGGACCGCTCCAGCAGATTGAATACCAGTAAACCCTATCAAACGACTCTCAAGCTGTCAAAGCGGCAACGATTCTTCTGATGTGCATCGGTCCTGGGGACCAAAATAGAATCCCCGCTAGTGTTGCAATCAGCACCAATCAGAAAGCCACTGCTGCTATCAACTTCTGTTCCGTTGAGCCTCCAAGCAGCCTGCCTGCCACCTGCACTTTATCACTCTCGGCTCTGTAGCGTGACCATCTGCAAGCCACTTCTGCTGGTCTTCAGGATAGGCAAAAAAAAAAAGGTACCATCTCAATAAGAATCACCAAAGTGCAATACGTAAAGAATGATAGATAGATTCAATAAACTCCTAAAAAGCCAAGCATTCGCTGATCGATGACACTACATTCTCTAGTCCCTCCTTGCCTCCCCACTCCATCCCCTGCAGGGCCTGCACACACCTCGTACCGCCCGGCGCTAGTCAAGCTCCCGGTGCTGATACGTCGGCAGAAAAAAAGAAAAGAGTCCTTGACAGGCTACAGCCCAATGGTCCCCTCTTCCTTTGTCCTTCTTCCCGTCTCCATCCTTTGTGTATCCTTGCTTTGCCTTTCCTTTTCGTCATAACAATAATTCTTATTCCTATTGAACATTTCTTATCCCCTGCGCCGGATCCCTTGCTCCTCTTCTCCTCGTCTCTCCCGGCCAGGACACGCTCGCTTCACAGTCCCTCCAACGAGATCGACAAAATCGCCATCTGTCGCTATAGACCTCGCTCGCGATCGATCCTCTCATCTTTCGAACCATTTCTCCTCACTCGTTCGTCATAGAAATTTCTGATCCCAATACGTACAAACCACTACATTGATCGTCGATTACTTTTCTCGAGTCCCAGCCCCAAACGAGAGCCTCGCGCTGCATCAACCATCACTCGCAGCCTCACCTTGTGATAACTTCCACCGACCTCGTCTCACTCTTTCACCGACCACTGTCCTACCCGACTCATCTCACACCTTGCTACATTCAATACATCTCGGCGTATCCTCGGCCGGCCACGGCCACCATGGCTTCCCTTCTTCCCAGGGACGGCAACCCCAAGGACGACAACGCTCTGCTCGACCTTTTCAAGGATCCCTTTGCGTCCACCCTCGCCTCCTCCTCCCTCTACTCCGCCATTGGCGTCTCCGTCGGCTTCACACTTTTCCTCGCCGTCTGTTTCTCTCTCCTCCGCCCTCACAACCAGGCCGTCTACGCTCCGAAGGTCAAGCACGCCGACGAAAAGCATGCGCCCCCGACGATAGGAAAGTCGCTATTTGCCTGGGTCCCTCCCGTCCTCCACACCAACGAAGATGTCCTCATGCAGACTGTTGGTATGGACGCCACCATTTTTATCCGCTTCATGCGCATGTGTCGCAACATGTTTCTCGCCCTGAGCGTCGTCGGCGTCGGCATCCTCGTTCCCGTCCACCTTACCAAGGCCGCCATCCGCGACAAGAGCGAGCTCGGCTGGCTCACCAATATATCTCCTCTCAACGTCTTTGGTCGTGCCCAATGGGTTCAGGTCGTAGCCGCCTATCTTTTTGACATCATCGTCGCCGGCTTCCTCTGGTGGAACTACCGCGAGATTGCCCAGCTTCGCCGCAGGTATTTCGAGACGGACGAATTCCAAACCAGCCTTGCTTCCAGAACCCTCATGCTCTACGACTTGCCTCGCGAGTGCGCATCCGACGAAGGCATTGCCCGCATCATCGACCAGGTCGCGCCCAGCTCGTCCTTTGCCAGGACCGCCATTGCCAGGAACGTCAAGGAGCTGCCCCAGCTCATCGAGCAGCACGACCACACTGTGCGCAAGCTCGAAGCCGTTCTCGCCAAATACCTCAAGAACCCCGCCAAGCTGCCTCCCAACCGCCCTACTTGCAAGCCCTCCAAAAAGGATCATGCCTACGGCTCCTATCCCAAGGGTCAGAAACTTGACGCCATCGACTACTACACCAAGCGCATTCGCGATCTCGAAACCGAGATCAAGCAGGTCCGGACCACAGTCGACAAGAGAAGCACCATGCCCTATGGTTTCGCCAGCTACAGTGACATCGCCGAAGCCCACAGCATTGCCTATTCTTTTCGTAAGAAGAAGCCCCAGGGCACCACCGTTACTCTCGCACCCCGTCCCAACGACATCATCTGGCGCAACATGCCGCTCTCCACTTCTGTCCGCAGCCGTAGACGGTGGGCGAACAGTTTCTGGATGGCCATTCTCACTGTCCTCTGGATCGGTCCTAATGCCTTGATTGCCATGCTTTTCGTCAACCTCAGCAACCTCGGACGCCTCTGGCCTGCCTTCAAGACCTCGCTCGAGGCCAACCCTAGGTTCTGGGGTCTCGTCCAGGGTATTCTCGCGCCCACCTTGACCTCTCTCGCCTACCTAGTCCTGCCCGTGATCTTTCGCCGTCTCTCTACCAAAGGTGGCGACCAGACCAAAACCGGCCGAGAGCGACACGTCATTGGCAAAATGTACGCCTTTTTTGTCATCAACAATCTCGTCGTCTTTTCCTTTTTTTCCACCGTATTCACCTTTGTCTTCAACATTATCCGCAACGCCACCTCGGGAGAGTCCGGCTGGGACGCAATCAAGGGCGCAAACAAGGATAATGGCAAAAGCATCGTCGACGGCTTGTTCCAAGCCTTATGCTCCAACGGCGTTTTCTGGGTCACGTACTTGCTCCAACGTCAGCTCGGCGCTGCTACCGATCTGGCGCAGCTCTGGTCGCTGACCAGGGCTTTTTTCCTCAAGAAATTCTCCAGCCCGACGCCCAGAGAGCTCATCGAGCTTACCGCGCCCCCTCCTTTTGAATATGCCAGCTACTACACCTACTTTTTATTTTACGCCACCTCGAGCCTTTGCTTTGCCGGCATCATGCCGCTTGTACTGCCCGCCGCCGCCATGTACTTTACTCTCGACCACTACCTGAAAAAGTACCTCATTTTGTACCGCTTCGTCACCAAGACCGAATCTGGCGGACTTTATTGGCGCACTGTGTTTAATCGCTTCATCTTTGGCACCATGCTGGCCAATTGTGTTGTTCTCCTTACCACCTGGGTTCGCGGCGACGGCGACCACATTCAATTCTTTGCCGTCATTCCCCTCCCCTTCCTCATGTTTGGATTCAAGCTTTATTGTGCCAATACCTTTGACAACAAGATTCGCTTCTACAGTTTACTTAATGTCCGCAAGAACCCCGAGGCAGCTCGTGCCCAGGCCGACCGCCAGCGAAGCGAAAAGCTGGCCAGCCGATTCGGCCACCCTGCTCTATACAAGAAGCTGATTACGCCCATGGTCAATCAAAAAGCTCAAAATTTGCTGCCCTCTGTTTACTCGGGCAGACTGACTGACGGCAGAGATGTGGAGGCAAGCGATCTCATGAGTGTCAGTGGCTACTCTGACATGTACGCACTCGACAGCATGAAGGCTGGCAAGGCCGGCAAAGCCGCTGGCGTGCCGGGCTTCGAGTTTGTGTCTGAGAATCACATGGATTTTGAATACTTCAAAAACCGAGCAGAATTTCTCGACGAGCATGGCGGTGCCGATTTTTACGGTATTGAAAGTGATAGAGCCACTACGCGAGCCGGAACGCCCGTCTCTTTTGACGAGCGCCCTGGGAGTGCCATGTCGGGTCGCACGGCGCCCTTTAGCGCCCCACGACGTGTCGGCACTGGCATGTCGGACACAAGCTATCACTCATACCGACCACAGGCCAACAATGTGTATGCGGACGGTGCTCACTCTCGCCAGGCATCTGCCAACGAACTAGACCGCATGCGCAGCCCTCTGGGCAACTTTGACAACTCGAGCTCGACTGGTTTGGTGCACGCTCAGCCGATAGCCGGCTTTTCGGATGTGCCCGTGGACGGTAGAGGCAGCCCTGGACCTCAGGCCTATCCTCGCTCTCAAGACGGATTCGACTCGGGTAGAGCCAGCCCCGCGCCAGGACGTAGCATAATTGGAAACCGTGGATATCAGCCGCTGGACTCGGGCCGAGCAAGCCCGGTACCCCGCCCTGGCGCGTATCAAGAAGTGCCTCCGCATGAAGACCGAATGAGCCCGGCGCCTCAATCGCGATCGCAATCTCCCGGCCCGGCCGCCGGGCCAATGGGAGCCACTCTACGACAAACGACTCAGAGCCCGGCGCCGCGGCAGATGAGCCCTGCTCCTCGACACACACAATCTCCAGCTCCTAGACACACACAGAGTCCCGCTCCTGGGCGAACGCAATCCCCCGGCCTGGCAGCTGGTCCTGTGGCTTCTATGCCTCAGCCTACCCAGCCGCAGCAAAATCCTTTTGGGCAGGACCATCCAGGGCTTTATCACGACGACTTTGAAGGGGTGCCAGGGCAGCCGGGATTTTACGGAGCCCCGCCGGCGCAAGGGCAAGGACAGGGACAGCAGGATTACCGCAGAGGGAACCAGAGCAACCACCCGCATCAGGGCTGGTAACTAAGGGGAACGTGTGGAGTATAGAATTAGAAGATGCTGTACAAAAGTGGTTTTAGCGAGCATAAATTGACGATTGTGACGTTTCCATTAAAGATGCTGTCGGCCATAATGCATACCCGAAGTCTGGCTTATGTATTAAGCATTATCGGTCAATGATGAGCAGATTCTACACCATCTTGTCTATCCTGTTTGTTACTCCTATCCGCCGCATCCATTTCGTCAATCTCATCATTTCCAAACACCCATTTCTCCGTACTGCAGAACCTCTCCGCCCCCCTCTCCAACATTTTCCCCAGCCCCTCTACCAGACTCCCCTCCACGACGCCCTCCTGCCATGACAGCGCGATACCCAGCTGGCCCTGTCCCGCCGACGCCACGTTGATAGCCACCGCAGCACCCGTCACCATGGCGCCGTTTGAGAATAGGATTCTGCTGATTCGAGCCTCGGCATCGTCTCCCCCCGCCGCTGCCGCCGTCTGCCCCAGCACGCCGACGTTGCTGACCTCCCAGGATAGGGTCCGCGCGGTTCCGTCGCGGCGCGCGTGAAACTCTCCCCAGTCGCTGACGTGTTTCATCAGAGCGGCGACGTTGTTGTGCGTGAGAGTCTTGCTGCGCGTGGCGAGTTCGCGGCGGACACGCGCAGCCGTGGCCCAGACGACGGCAGTGGTCAGCGTGGTGTCGGCGGCGGCGGCGGCGGCGCGGACAGCGGCCACGTCGTCGCCGGAAAAGAAGTGCTCCGTGGAGCAGAGAAGCACGCGGAGCGCATCGGTGGGAGAGGCGTCGCGGGCGTGGCTGCGCAGCCCCATTGGCGTCGCGCCGCAGAAGCCTGGCGCGGCCGCATGTTCTGGAAGCGTAGTGCTGAAGTAGGCGAGGGCAAGCGCGTGTAGAAGCCCGGTTAGTGTTGTATTGTTGGCGCGGCACGCAGCAAGCAGTACTTTGGTCTGCTGAGGCGGAATGTCGACGGCTCGGATACGCGTTACATGTGGCCGCGCAAAGTCGATTGGCTCGCCGCCCCAGGGGCACCGCGGCGCGGGTTTCAGCATCGCAGGGGCGAACTCGCCCCAGAGCACGCATGCCATGTATAAAGGCCCGAGCGTGAATGCAACGGCGTCTTCTTGGGGATCGGGTAGCACTGGAGGGTCGGGGAAGGAGAGGAGGGGGTCGTCGTTGGCGGCGGCGGAGGGGGGAGAAGGAGGAGTTGAAGAGAGAGCGGCGAGGAGGTGCGAGTGGAAGAGACGACCGCTTGTGCCGTCCATGAGAGCGTGGTGAAATGAAAACATGACGTCGTAGCAGTCTCGGTCTTGATCTTGAATGATTGTGACTCGCCAGGGGGGTTTGGTAGCTGTAGACTCCCAGAGATGGTTATGTTGCGCGGCCTGCACGCGCGCCACCTCGCTGTTTAGCTGCTCTTCCGAGTCACACTGCACGGGTACGAGATGAATGTGCTCTTGCAGATTGATGCGAGAAATGTGAGTATAGCATGCGGCGTTGCTGTGCTCACCGGCGATGCCGACTCGGAGCATCGGGTGCGCACGTACGACGGCAGCTAGAGCGGCGATGAATCGTGGAGATGACGGCCCTGCGATGCACGACCGCGGGACGTACCGCGCAGAGATGCATACGGCGCGGTAGATTCCGAGGTGGTGGCGCGATGAAGAGTAAAGCTCCCTGGGGGAGGCGTGAGATGGACCAAGATGGACAAGGGGAACGGGGAGCTTACATGGGGCCGAGACGGCGGAGGGAGGGCTCAGAAGCCATAATGGGGGAACAGAGGCAATGCAGAGATCAATAGAGAGTGCTCTGTATGTAGGGAGATGACACGTAATACACTGGGATTGAGGTTGTGAGGTGTTGGTCGTGATGAGTGTGGCGAGCGGACCGGGAAGTGGCATGGGCACTTTCTATTGCGGTAACAGCCTACCGCTGATGGCGAAGAAACGGGACCGCAGGGTTTGCGTGACGCTGAAAAGTAGTATGAACAGCTCAAAGCCTCTTCATTTAGTTTCGTGTTTGGCATCAACTATGCCGAGGGAGAGGTTATCGTGGTAAGTGGTTCAAGTAGCTTGCAGGCAAGTGGGATGGATTAGGGGAGCGCCCGGAAGAGATGTTAGTCTATTTCTTGGGTAGTAATTTAGGTTAAATACTATAGAGTAGTAATAAGTAATATCTTAAATATAAAGTCTTATTAAGAGTAAATATCTTAGTAGTAAAATAACTACTTAAATTCATTTATAAAAAACTAAATTAATTAATTACTAAAATACCTCTCTTTATTAAATATTTATTTATCTTTTTACTTATAAATTTTAGTTACTTATTTAAAATTAATTTTAAATTTTTTTTATTACTGATTAAATTATAATATATTTATAATTTTGATATTAGTTATTATATTATAATCTTTATTTAATTTAATTAAATATTTAAATTCTTTTTTAGTTATAGTTATTTTATATTAGAAATATATTTCTTTAATTATATTATATTACTTATCTAGTAATATTTAACTTAGAATAAGTAAAAGTTTCTATTTTATTTTTATTAAAATAATAGATTATAGAATTATATTAGCACTAGAAATATAGTCTAATTTAGTAAATTATATAATATCTATAAGTTAATATAAATTTATAAAAATAATATATAATAAAAATATAGTTAAATCATTATTTTAATAATAAACTAACTATAACTAGATAGAGATTAAGTTACTTTTATAATTAGTTTTTAAAGAGTTTTAATCTATCTAGAAATTACTACTATTAAAATTTTTTTCTATGAAAAACTAATTTTATTTTATTATTCTTAACTATTAAGTAACTACCTTTTCTACTAGATAGTAATTAATATTAATATAACTATATAACTTTTAAAATTATATTATAAAAATAAAATAGCTAGTTATTAATAATAAATAAAATTAGATATAGATAGTAAGTAGGGAAAAGTAATTATAAAATAATTAGTAAGAATATAAATTATAATAATAAAATAATAGAAGATAGCTAGAAGTATATTAAATAATAACTAGTAAAACCTATAAACTAGAAGCTACTAGGTATAATAATAATAAGTAACTGCTAGTTATACTAGTTATAAGAGAGGTTATAGATAGTAACTAGCTAGACGAGTGTCTCTAGCTTAACGCTGTGAATATTAAATCTTTAATAGATGATTTCGTAAGGTCGTCGAGACGCCTGTGGAGTATAGTGGGACCATGTCATGCCTGCAATGGTCGAAACCAGCAGGGTCGCGAGCGTGCGCCCATGTGTTCGCAGTCGTCTTTCGTTCTGGTGATAAGCGGTCGCTAGAAGTGATGGACCGATGGTAAGCTGACGTCACACTATCATTAGTGGAACACGGAGGCAGATTGCACATGGGCAATAGAAGCCACCAAGGATCCACTGACGCGTCGGACGTTTGGCAATAACAGTCGTCAGGAAGGATAGACGTCGCTGTCGAACAAACATGTCGAATCGTCTATTACATAGATTACGGAAAGATTATCAATTCTCCGCCATATATAATACATATAGATTACGGTTAGAATAGGAACTAGTTATATAGAAAATAGAATATAGTATAGTTATAGAATTTTATATAAAAATTAATTAATCTAAACGTATATAGATAGAAAGCCTGACGTTTAGAACCGATTTATACAAAGCTAGACACTAACGAAGCTAAATCAGCAATGGATAGTTCCTAGAGCAGGCGTTTTTCGTGTAGTGAGTTGATGTTTAGCATGATACAATAAATCGTTGAATAGTTAATTGATGCTGGAATCTAAGTGCTGATTCAGTCATTCAGGTAAATCCGGCTCTGGATTCAGATGAATTGATGAATTACAAGTCTGGTGTCAATCGACGTCTTAGGCAATAGTTTTAATATATAAGTACAATAAAACATTCGGAAATCTATCTGATTCTAATTCCTCGATTCTATATCATATATTATGCTATATCATATACAGTATTGCTAAAGGTTGCCTCTTGGAGCTCTGAGAATGGACTGTTGGGTCATGGACGCAACCATATTGCCGCTCTCGTCCCATAGCCTGCTCTCGCTGTAAGTTCGGCCTTGTCCAGCTTCATGATTGATGGCCTCTCTCAGGTGCCACTCGGTAAGGTTTGGCCGAGGTACAAATACTCGCAACGCAAAGTCCAAGCTTGAGCAGGCTTCGGAATCGTTTAGAAACAGATGGTTGTGTACCAGCGGCAGGAATGACAAGAGCCCATCCAAGATGAAGGCCAGCGAGCCCATCTGCTCTGCTTCTGATTTCAACGGATGCTTCACTTTGATCCAATCTGCTGAAGATTTGGACGTGGCGTGTTGGTCATCCTGGCTGGTTTTGGCACTCTTGGCAATTCCGACCAAGTTTTGAGTGGCAACGCCTTCTGGGCACAGTCGAGCGTCCCACAGCATCCGAGACAGCCCAAAGAGAGTACTGAAGATTTTATTCTCTGCCTGCGACGTCTTGCTAGGCTTGGCCAAATGCTCTTCTAGTCTTTGTTCTGTGGTCTGGCAGTCTGTCCAGTGGCTGTACTTGCGGGTCGGAGTGGCAGAGTGCTGCAGCAGCGACGGCTCATTGCAATGGAAGTCCACCATGACCTCCGCACAAAGACGTTGCTCATCCGTTTTCTTATCCTTTTGCTGCACAACAACGCGATACGTTGCAAAGCTTCTGCTTCGCCGAAGCTCGACGGGGTTAAGAATCAGGCTGGACTCGGTGTGAGCCGCTCGAAGGTAGTGTCCTAAAACCGAGTAGACATGAAATCCATCCGGGGCACGCAGGTACGCGGCACGGATGGCGAGAGCGATGGTGTAGCCTCCATAGGCGATCGGGGCAGCGTTGCCCATCTGCTGAGGTAAGGAGGAGGAGACGTAGTGGTCATCCTCTTGCCTCAGGGCGATGTGCTCAGCAAGTGTGGAAGGCATGGTAGCAATGCGCGAAAGAATGGCAAGATAGTAATGTTGTACAATTAAGGGGACTAAAACAGCAAGTAAGCACCGCTTATATATTTAGCTTAGAAATGTTAGAATATCAGTCCGTTATTAGCTCTCTACGCGGAAGCATGTGATTGGGTATAGTGTGTTGGTTGGCTTGAGATAAATTTTCAATATGTAATCAGCTATAGCCGAGGTCCGTATAGTTTCTTGCCAAGACGTTAACACGCTCCCCTATGGCGCGAGTTGTGGAAAGTAGCGGAATTTGAGGCTTGAAGCCTACCCGCTGCTAGTAGTTAGACCTAGCAGTAACTCCTACTAAGGGCCTGATTCCGACACAGACTCTCAGGAATTCTTATAAGATTCGCCCCTATTTTTTTCATAAAAACCGCCAATTTTTATATAGTATATCAGCTGCTGTTAAGTTTCTATATTCGCAGCACTTATTGATCAATGCCAGGCTCGAGCTGCTAGTAATTCAGAAGGAAAAACAGGTATTACTTGTAAAAGTAATAAAATACAGTAAGGAAAAAAAAAATAAGGTCGGTTTGGAAAGCAAGAGAAATTAAACTCCGGTACAGGGAATCGAACCCTGGGCTGCTCGGTTCTTGGTTGAGAGCGAGCGATGTTAGCCACTACACCATACCGGATAATCTCTTGTGTGGTGGCAGGACTCTTATTTGCCAATATATAGGCCAAGCTGCTTTCGTTACTCAAAATGATGCAGTTGCATGCCAAAGTTGGGCGAGAAACAAAGCCAAGCGCTGCAGCCTCCCTTCGGGGAATCTTGCAGTGTATGTTATCTTCATTGAGAGACTTTGGCTAATTGCGAACCGGGAATGGCAGGGTTAGTTGCCTGGTTATTGGCCCTTGTGTCGGCGCTAAAGTCGCTGGACGAGTTGGCAACTTGGCACCACCAGAGCACGATAGACCGATCCGTCTTTCAGACTTATGTCACCTGGGGACGCCGGTTTGGTTGGTAATATGTACATTACCGGGTCCGGCTTATGATTAATATGTCGTCAATTTTGGCTACTTAATCATCTGCAACTATCAGCATAGCAAATTCTCGCCTACATGGTCGAATGGCAAACTCTGGTCAAGCGGCCCGTGAGTGCAACTTTATCTGCAACGGCCTCCCAATCCTCCCGTCCATTGCTCAATTCTTGACCAATCTTTCAACTTTTGTCATTTGTCCAACATCAGAAATCTCCCACAAAGCCACTGGATTCAAGCCCCTGCCCGGCGGCGTGGCTCAATCGACGGCTTTCGCCTCAGAAGGACGTTGAATAGTCCGGTGAAAAAAGCTCTGTACCGCTTCTTTCCTTTGCCGTCGCCTTTCAAAGTTCTCTCAAAAGTTGACTGCCCTTTGACCAGTAATGGCTGGACGCACGACGGGTCAGCTAGTACGTTCCGAGGCCCCTCAGCGTCATCATGTGTTGCGGGAGCTGGCGTTGGGTAGCTGTCAGTAGATGCGTCAGGGACCAATTTCGAAATCGCAGAATCGGAGCTAGTAAGGTGCCTATTCGACACATGCGCAGTTGAAATGGCTGCCTGCGATGCATGCTGCGATAGCTGCTCCGAAACCGTGGACGTGCCCCAAGCCGGGTTTTCCGACGCAGAACCTGCCAAGTTTAGGTTACTGACTAACTTGGACGACTCCATGCGTTCTGGCTCATGAGTTTCGTTTGACGTTGTGCTAACGCTTGCAACTTGGCGCCCATCCTCGTCAAAGGACTGGTTTTCCTGCCCGACCCAGCTTCCATAGTCGGGTGCATGGGTAGCGGACCACTGCGAAAATTGTGCCGAATCAACCAGTTTGGGATTCCCCTCCTCCTGTGAGTCACTCTTGGTCTCGGACCAGTTGCTCCCGTAGCTTGGACGGACCCAAGGCGTAGCTCGTTGATCGTCTTCCCACTCCTCGAGGAGTCGCTGTCTGTCATAGTAGCGGAATTCGGTGCTCGACATCGAGGATTGGCAACCCAATATGGAATTGGGGTTTTCCTCATACAGCAGCCCATTATCATCGCCAGTAAACGAGTAGGCAGTCTTGACATCCTCGTAGGAAACTTCCTGGTCTGGTTGCTTGAGGAGGAGCTCTTCTTCACCGCAAGGAACGATGATGACACCGTATCGCATGTCTGGCAATGGTGGTCCAGCTAGCGATACGATATAGTCTGATGTAGCCATGTACTGCGCCAGGAGCTTGGCACTGTCAACGCGCTGGTGTCTCTCTGGGAGCCATGCCGGAACTGCATCATTTTCTGGCTGCTTCTCTTCCGGCAAAGACTGGCTCACCGTTCCCCGACTGCCGGCGTCAGAGAACGCTCCCAGGTCAACAGTACGGTGCGGTGCGTGCCCCATGGCCACGCATCTGTCACGGCGTCGGGCTTTGTCTTGCATGCGCATATATAGCCGACTATGCCAGAGCTGAGGTCGCACCCGAGCTCGGTACCGTTTCCAGGCCGAATTCTTGTGATGCAATTTCTCTGATCGCTGATAGCCAGAATGTGTTGATGTCGACTTTTTGTTGACGTTTTTGACAGGCCAGCTCCATCTACTTCCTGTGGCCGCCCCTTTCACCATGGGGGTGTAGTCAGAGCTCACGTAGTGAAAGCCATCGTCTCGACGTGCCTTGATCATCTCCGACTTAGCCTACGCATCACCTTGTGCTTTGAAAATTAGATGTACGCTTACCATGGCTCTCTGTAGCTCTTCAACTCCCTGCCATAGCGCTTCCTTGGGCCCGCCGTTTACCCACAGCCTCTGACAAGGCAGGGGCGACGTATCTGCCCGGCTCTCGTGATCGTTCTTCAACGTGGTCGTGAATTCGCCCAAGGGCGTCGGGGGCATGTTCTGCGCAGGCTCTGGAGAAATGGTCTGCATCTTTCTCGCCTTTTGTATCTCATCAAATTGCACTGAAGTAAGAGACAGCTCAGTCAGGCGTGGAGAGACTGCTTGCGCAGCGGCATGCTTCGATTGTCCCATGCTCTTCGGACGCGCAGCTTGCTTACGACTGAGGTTAGTTGGATAGTTTTTGCGGTAGTTGTGATCAAGTTTGAAAGATAGTCGAATTACTGCGGAGTGAAAATTTTTCCTGCAATTGATGTAGGATGAAGCAGTGTAGCATGGGCAAGGAGGTGGCTGTACAACATGCAAAGGAGAGGCCCGACTTTCAGGTTGCACGATGCAGGATGAATCTCGGATCTGCGTCACCTGATGATCACTTCATGCTGAGACACTGTACACCGTAGGATGTGTTCGATGGCGTTGCTGAATATCGTCTATAGCGCAGCCATCGAATAATGAAGGCTGTCACCGTCCGAGTGCCACTCTTTCTCGTGGCCGGCTGACCGACGAGGAGCAGATAAATTAACTCAAACTTGTAGTAATGGAACACAAGGGCAAGTAATTACGAGCTGCACGCAAGGAAGAATGCTGCTCCCCGTTCAGCTCCATTTTTATCATACAATGCAAAACAGCAGTCGGCGTGGCTGCGCGCAGACTGGAACCGTCACAAACAGCACTGGTGTAAGCCGATGCCACCTGACCATTGGCGATGCACTAGAAAGCTGGAGACATCAAAAAGCAGGCGAATCGAATAATCTATGTTTTATCTACTTATATAAACTACTATTGATTCTTCATAAAATTACGAGCATTGCTTCTATATCTTCTGATTTGCTAGAATTATAGCAAGCGGGATAGATGATATATAGTAACAGTCTCTATCCCTTTGGCGGTGGAACTATATTGCCCGCTTCCTTCCACGAATCACCATGGCGCCACATGAAATGCAGAAATTCTAAACTGAATTTCTGCTATGCTAGAAAAAGGATTCGAGACTCAACTCATTGTTTCTACAATCTTATGTGCATAGATGTGGTGCTTTTCTCGTATTTACACAAACGGTCACTTTCCACCAAAAAAAAGCCGTTGATAGATGAACAAATAAGAGATTAGGACACAGTCAAGCACCGAGTGAGACATCTATAATACATTACTTGGTTTTTTTTCTAGTTGGCTTTGGTTTTTCACTTTTGATTGGACTCATTCTTGCTTTGCGAAGCCTGCCGCTGAGGCGACACCTTCCATTGGCTTGGGGTTCGTCTGATCGATAACAGGCTGGCCAGCCATAATACGCGACACCGCACTGCTGCCTGGTATCAATCCCTCTCCTTGTTGTGCCTCTCGCCACTTGACACTTTCCTCCGTCACCCATAACCGTTGCCGAGCTTGGACTTCTCCCAATATTGACGCCGAAGACTCTAAGCGGTGGGCTTGGCTCAGCCTTTGCTATGGCACGTCGCTAACAACTCTATGTGCAGCGTATGTTTTTTCCATAGGTTTCCATGAAAATTTTCAATTGCGGATGTGACAAGAAGAGCACTTTTCACATCAAACGTTGTGCAGAAGCCATCACAAGGGGCTCTGACTGTCCGGATCTGATTGAGAAGACGATGGGATCGTCGAGGCAGGGCGATGATTGCCCTGAACACAGAGACGAGGGTTACTCTCGAACTTAGTTTACACTAGACGTGGCACTTTTGCCAGTACATGCAAGCTTTTTCTAGTTTTACAGTGAGTTATTTATGTATAGTAGTAGATGTCGCTGAACCTGAACTAAGCTATCGCTTCATATAACACGGGGATCATATAGATTAGCCACTCGTTCCTCCTAGCACCGCTTTTCGCGAAAGAGCCTTACCAAAGCCACACCCCGACGAAGCCAAGATCTTAAAGTGAGAAAGAAACGACAGCTAATAGAGAGGAATGGAGTAAATGAATTGACTGGCTGTTGCTGCATATGGAGTAGAGACAAGGCGGCATTAGCAGATGGTAATTCCTCCCGCCAGCAGCTGCAGATGATGTCCCCGCATGTAACGCCTTTGAGCTCGAGAAACGACTTTCGCTTGTAGCATTCAACTACCTCAACATCTTTGCGATCGCTGTATAGTGGAGCTCGCTACATGATGTAGTAGAGAGATGAGCCCAATGCAAAAAGGTCTGTGTATATATCACACGGCATGTCAGACGTTAATCCTATAATAGGGTTAGTAGTGGAGCTTGTTTTATTATTCGGCTAGTACATCCGAGCCTACTCGGCATTTATATAAATGTGGGAATGTACTACGTAACGTCGGAATTAAGATAAAACGCTAGGATATCGTAATACTTAAGAGAAGGTATTAGTAAGTAGAGAGGATAAGACGGTTAGCTAACCAAACGTCTGCAAGACATGGGTCTACTATATACTTAGCACTCTACCCTTTCCAATAGTAGTGAGCTTCTTATAATCGGGAGCTATCTTTTTCTTTCTTTATAACGTTACGCTAGCGACGTAAGCGTTTTCTATATTACGTGACTTTGAACGCCGCTATGATACCTTAGGGGTCAAGGGGGTATAACCGCTAGGCTAGGGCCTTCGGTCAAGTTACTTGGTTATTAGACACATCGACCAGCAATTTAAACCTTTGATTAGTTAGCTATCTATATTGTTTAGCCTGCTAAGAAAATGCATTGAACTCTACTTGACCGACTTTTCACAGTATCTTTTATATATCTATTTCGCTTCGAGTACTACTAATAGTGACTTCTTTTGTATTTACAGAGCCAATTATCATGTCCACATTGTGGTGTTGTAGTTACTACTACCGCTTGGCCATGCCGCCATTGTCATAATCATGTCCACTAGAGTGCCTTTGCCACTTGGCCACGTCTGCTGAATGAAAGAAGACATTACATCTAAGCCATTCAATAGCGCGCCGCTAGTCCAGAGTTTGCCGTCTCTTGTCCAGCGTTTGTCTACCCAGTTCGTCTGTGGGACCTGAGCCCGATACGTATCTAGGACAAAACGAGGCGCCGTAACGGTTTTCCCTTCAAGCAAGCCAGCTGCCAGTGGCCCTAGAAACCCAAAGCAAATGCTGATAAAGGCGGAGCTATCATTATAAGCCTGTCTTAGATATTGTATTTCGGTTTCGCTTGGGTCTCCAGAGCCAGTCGCGCCAATGATAACAATATCTAGAGGCGGACATGTTTCAAAAGAACACTATAAGAAATTAATTCTCCTTGAGTAGTAACGGGAATTTTCCTGGGATAATATATACCGTAGGCAAAATTATGACTCCACTAGTACCTAGTATAGGTAAAGCCGGTCCTTCCTCGGAAACCCAGTGGAACTGGAATTCATGCGCTTGTTGCTTGATGTGATTCGGGACAACAGCTTCCGGTAGCGGGTCAACGAATTTATGGCTCACATGGGTAAGGAGCTCGATAGGTGCCACATCAATAAGTTCCGTAAGTCCTCTTTTGGATGGAGCAGTTAGCCAGAGGATAAGATCGCGTAGGCATACTTGACTAACCCTTGAAGCAGAATAACACCAACCTGAATAGCGCGGTATGGATTTGTGAGGTTAAACATTGTGACAGGTTCGAGCTTTGTGGAGGTTGTAGCGAATGCTCAGTCAAGCAGAGCTGCAGAAGTTGCCAGAATAGAGATGCTTTTATAGATATTCAAACCATCTCTGACCAGTTGCCGTTACGCTTCTAATTCTCTCAAATCTACTCACCTAATAACACGAAGAGCTGAAAAGCTATGGCTTGGATCTATACACCGGAATATTACTGGCTAGATAGTCGTAAAAGAAGACATGATCGTAAGATATCGAAATAGAAACTCGCTCGCTTACCCCGCCTACTTAATTACTTACTCGTAAATCCGAACGAGAGTCGTTTATAGTTTCCGTAGTGGGGGGAGGGGGGGGGTGCCTTATATCAGTACATAGAGAAAAGGTACAACACTCGGATCTTAACTTGCTTTCAGAATGTTCCGTGTCATCCGAAATGCTCGTCTATCGTTCTGTATGTGTATATATCACTAACGTTTTCCTGCCCTAGAGTAGGCTTTAAGACGTGCTAACTAGCTTCATAAATATATATTGCCCTGCCCCCTTATAAGTTAGGAAAAGAAACCAACAAACTTTAGAGCCCTTAAGCCTATAGTATAATGCTTTAAACTCGGTGGTATTGCGCGGCAATATAATCTCTCCTAGCAGCAGCTTCGCGCCTTAACCCTAACGCAGTAGCTCTCATCATAGAGACGATCAACTCCTGCACAACGTACTGTCCTGACCCGACGACCATCACCGAGGGCACTCACACTTATATTACTTCTAGGATACTTGCGGCATATAACACCATTTCCCCTATAGGCATGCATTAATGACCTATGGGCCACCACGTTGACCGTCACCGACTGCCCTTGCACTCGCGTCGTTACTAGCTTGGTTCGGCGGCAATGGCACCGCTCCTGCGCAAACTTCCATGGCGCAGTCGACGTCCAGCATCGCCCCATCGAGCAGCGCCCGCCCAGCTGCCCCTGTCACCGGCGCCGCCAGCGTCATCGTCTGGTGTGTTGCTGGTGTCTCAACGCTCGCTGCGTTCTTTTTCTAAGACGGCGCTAAGACAAATGTAACAGGATGAAGGGAGAGTTGCTTGGCTGCAGGTTTTTAATGCATACGCCAAGATCATCCAGGTTATACAGTAGTTCTCCCTTTAGAATAATCAACACTATCGTCATGTTAACGTCACGCTCTCGACTAAACTTTCCGAATAATTTCGGTGACCCTAGATATACTCAGACCTAGGGTGCCGTCAAAGATAGCTACCAGTATTCGAGCTTTCAGACACCCCACCAGGATTAACCTTTCGGTCGTCTACTACGTTATATTAAAAAAAAATACTCGTTGCTATTTCTATCGAGGCTCATAAAAGATTTACGCTGGATATTCACAAGTGAAGAAGAGCCTTGTAGAATTCTACCCCGACTTGGCCAAACTTGACCTTTTGACTCGCATCGCCGCTGCGCACGTGAATAGTGTCTCTCCCGGATTTTGTCCAATCAATTTTACGGACGCTGATCCAGCGCAACCTCAATCTCTCTCGCGAAACAAACAGCAGCGAATCAACCGATTGCACATACACGATCCGGCCCTCCTGCGCGAGCGTGGGCGCACAAAACGGCACCCGGTTCGCCAAGTCGTCATTGTCCCAGCCGTCCAGCAACGCGTCGAGCAGCGAGCCGTCGGCACAGTCGCGCGACACAAACGCGCGAACCTTGGCCGCGGCCTCGCGACGCCGCTCCGAGTGGCATTTTGATGCAATGAGCTGCGAGGCTTGGCATAGAAGAAGCGCAAGGTCGAAGCGCAGCGGCCGCCGCTGCTGCTGCTGCTTCTGCTGGGCGACGTCGAGGATGGCGAAGAGCACAGTGTGGCACAGCCCGACAGGGAGCTCTGTGGCAGTTTCTAGACTGTTGACGAGGGACTGCAGGTGGTCCCGGGCCCGGCGGTGATTGTCCATCCAGTTGTGAAGGCATACGCAGGCACAGCACAAAGCGGCCGTGGCGGAGCGGTGCATCTCGGGCGGCTGGGCGTCGTCATCCCAGGCTTGGAGCCACTGCCAACTTGCCGCTGTCGGCTCGCAGTGTGTCTGCCGCGAGAGCTTGAGCGAAGATGAGAGGTCTTCCCAGTGCTTTCCCTCGGGAGGAAAGCCGCTGAGATGGACCAATAATGACTGCGTGAAGAGCCGGGCTTTCTTGTGCTCATCCACCTCTCTACGCAAGCAGTCGATGGCGGCGTTTCTGTCATTGAGGCAAGCGTTTAAGCTCGAGTTTTGGCTCTGGAAAACGTGCAGGTCGGCTTTCATCTCCTCTCGTTCAGCGATTAGCTTTGCGAGCTGCTCTTTCAATGAGACTTCCGTCGTATGCTGATTCGCCAACAGATTCTGCATGCATGAGTTCTTAGCCTGAACGGCGGCACATTCTGTACGGAGTCTGTTCATTTCGGCGTCCATAGCAACGCCATCGGCGCGAAGCCTGCTCAATTCAGCGTCCACAATAGCACCGTCAGCACGAAGTCTGCTCATTTCGGCCTCCATGACCTCAATTTCATCGCGCAGCACTGCCATCTCATCTCTGTCAACAGCAGTGGACTCGCGAAGCGCAGCCAGTTCACGTTGCGCAGCTGACTGTGCGGCATAGAGGTCCGCTACTTTTTGTCGCTGCGAAGCCTCTGTGGCTTGATGAGCAGCGCGGAGATCAACTAGCTCAGAGAATAGGTTGCTCTCGCTGACACGAGACTCGACTAGATCTGCATTCAAGCCAGCAAAGGCAGCACGAAGACCATCGAGCTCGGTAAGTAGGCTAGACTCGTGGGCACGGGACTCGGAGAGCTCAGCACTGATGGCTCGGTTCGTGTCTTCCATAGCTCGGTGAACCACACGAAGATGATCGATCTCAGCGATGAGGGTGGCCTCGCTGGCTCGGGACGCGGCTAAATCGGCGTTTAAAGCTCGATAGGCTTCATAGCGCGCAGAGTCTTCCATCACGCGCTGGCGCTCGATTGCACTGTCCAACATGCAAGCCATGTCAGGACCCAAGTGCTGCAACAGCTGCAGGGAGAACTCTTCATCGTGCAGCATGCATGCAAATGCTTTCATACTATCCTCGCCCTGAAGGATCTCTTTGGATCGCTGAGGTAAATTGGCATATGGCGGCGATGGTCGCTCATTGATTGTCCGCTGCGTGACATCAAACTGGGTCTGGATGTGCATCGCCTTTTCTGAGACATCTTCTGGTTTTAACTTGGTATCATGATGTCGTCTTGTGATTGCAGTGTCAGACTTTGCTATTTCGTCGACCTGGCCTGCGGATTTATTCAGAGAGCGGAGCTTGGCATGGCATTCGTCAAAGCCCTTCACAAGCCTATCAACAGTATCGAGGTTATCGCGGCTGTGTGCAGTGGCGCCGAACATGTCTAGTCAGCCAATATTCGAGAAAACGAAAAAAAAAAACGAAAGAAAAAAAGTTCGTTGATGAATATGAACGTTGGCGGTGTAGTCCTGTCGACACCAACCCCATGTTAGTTCGGCGGCCGGCGTCGGGCGTCAGGCGCCAGTCGCCCGATCACCACACAAAGCCGTTGAAGTCCCAAGAGTCCCAATATTGGGCATCGAGACATTGGCACTCCACAAAAAAGCTCCGTCGCTAGGATCTATGAGGTCTGATGACGATATTTAAGATTTCCCGATTATAGATGAGATGGAAAGGAATCTTTTCAATGTAAACAAATCCGCTAATAAGGGGCGATTCTTGGGTCTTTCTTTGTCGTGTATGTGGGCACACGTGCCTTAATATCGAGTACTGGCACTCGAGCATACGACATCATTCGAGATAATTCTACGCAATTGCCAGTCTCGATTTGTTTCGGGAGGTTGGGCTTGTGTTGCTATCGTCGGTGGGTTGTCGCTGTAAAGACCTCTCGTCAACGGATGCCAACGACGCGGAACCTACCACTGTGTGGCCGCTGTCAGGATCGAAGCTAGCACCACAGCCCGATGTTGGGATGGCACCGCCGCGGTAGACCTCCGATTGGGAAAGAAAGTAGTGGGGTGTCGCATTGCCCTTGATATAATTCATCCAGGCGAGGGGTGTTGCATTGCATGTCGCTTGATGGTAGCGACCGTTGAAGATGGCGTCTCATTGTGCAGACTGCCTAGGCGAACGTCGTGGATCCGTGAAACGTCAAAATAATTAACCCGAAAATATCTTTTTCAGCGCCTGGCGGTAATTGCTAATCAGAGAAAGCTTCACACCCCAATCTTCTCTGATGGAGAATGGGCGGCGGATGCTCCACGGGCGGAATCTACAAGGCAGGCAATGCATGCAAGTTGCCAAGAAAACAGTCAAGCTTTGCACACAGTTTCCTTGAAAAAGCTCTCAAGATAATAGATGTCTAGCTATCATTTTGAAACACTTGTATCCAGAGTCAAAGATGAGCAGCGCCAGTCAGTCTTATAGATGGAACATGGCCGTTGATCTGCGCTCTGCCACAACTCCATAATAACCTCGGATAGAGAGCTTGATATGACGAAAGCGTGCTAGTGAACAACTTGGTAAGCTAAAATAAATACATGTAACACTAGCATTCGATTTCATCATTGGTTGAGACAAAGAGCCACTAACTAGCACGCACTCCATGTGCCTTGCAGATGGCATCATTGCACTGTATTATAAATCCAACCAACCCCGCACAACGCCAAATAGGGGATCGACGAAGTTGCCGGTACTTTGCTATAAATTGAGTGTATTCTCTATCATTTGATCTTGAAACATTGCTTAGAATCCGTAATTCCACTTTGAAACTTGCAAGTTTATCTGAATAGAACAAGGTCCACTACACCCGTCACCATGGCCGCTAAAATCAAGCTCTACACTAACCATGGCTGTCCTTGTAAGTTATTCTTGCCGCTCCTCGGCAGCTATCGACAACTGACGAGAAAAAAAATACTTCAGGGGCCCATCGTGCTCATATTGCCCTTGCTGAGCTCGGCATTCCGTACGAGGAGGAAATCATTGACCTCTCTGTCCCTCGCACTGCCGAGTACCTAGCCATCAATCCCCGCGGCCTCGTTCCCAGTTTGTCCTACAATGGCGAGATCATCACTGAATCTGCCGTTGTTTCCCAATTTCTCGCCGACGCGCACCCGTCGCACCTCGTGCCGACGGCCGGCACACCAGACGCCGCTCTCCAGGTGCGCCAGACTTTTCATGTAGCCATCCCCCCAAGACCATCATCCTCACTGACAACATGTTGCAGCGCGCCCGCATCGGCTTTTTTGTCGATACGTACTTTACCAAAGCCAACAGCCTGAGCACCAAGGTAGCATTTGCCAAGACGGATGCTGAGGCGGAAGAGGCCGCGGCCGAATTCGTCAAGCAGGTTGCCAAGGAGGTTGAGCCACTACTGGCCGATGCGGCACCTTACTTTGGAGGCAGCAAGACGTTGACATTGGCCGAGGTTGGTTGATTTGGCTTGAAAAACATTGCTTCTTATATGTCGCTGACTCCATACATAGGTTCTCACCGGTTCGTTCTTGCTGAGACTGTTCGCATTGCCCAAGCACGGCGTCGTGACGGACAGCCTTGTCAAAGACTTGCCTACCAAGACCCCCAACTTTTACAAGTGGGCATCAAAGGTCATTGAGCACCCCAGCGTCACGGGGATTTGGAATGAAGAGAAGGTTGTTGCTGGAACTAAGGCGCGTCTGGAGAAGCTCAAGGCTTCAGCTTGAGTGTGTTTACAAGATCAATAATCAAACATCAGTCAGAATATCATATCATCCATGTAAAGATGACTACCCTACTTCCAAAGAAACTCAGACCAGTGAAAGATATCCCCCGTATCAAGAGTAGCTGGAACGGTCCAAGGACGTGGCATAGGGTGCTGGCATTGCGAGACATGTCTTTGTTGCTAGAGGTAGTAGCCTAGGAGGGATTCGGCGTATATAGTAATCATGTAGCATGGATTATGCATGTACGGAGCCCCATGCCATGGAAAACAAGAGCACGGGGCAAGGTCAAGTGGGATCTCCGTCCAATGGTTTTCTGAGTAAGTGGTGTTCCCGGTTTTTTCAGACGACGAGTCACGTAACGTGCTAGTATCAATTCAGCGCGAATCAATAGCAATGTCGGCATCGAACGTCGACTTAGCTTAATATTAGCATAGCATCGGCCCCACACACAGGAATAAGTCTTCTATCACGTAGAACATTGATTGGGCATAGAAACAGTGTTGATTAAGGAGCAAAAGAAGACTGCAGCGCGAGGGGTTCTAGAGGACACCCTGATAGGGTGGATACCTCTGCTAGCATATAAATTTGCCCCTATTATAGGTATTGATCCCTATAGGCGTGTCTTGTGATACCCTCCATTTAACGTCTTCTCATGCTAGCTCCACATGTATACTCGGTCTACAATAACGGACTTGAATCAGGCTATTTCTTAAGCAGTCCAGTAACAACCCAGGGTCGTAGTTACGTACAATCTATCCCAGAGCCACCAAGTCAACCTGTCTACACTAGGCTTTACCTAAGTTTTATCTGTGATAGAGCTTATACTAGTACTTACTAACATAAGGATAAAAACCACCTAAATCCTAACCAGCGCTTCACGTAGTATACTTTGCATACCCTAACGAGCTAGTATTATTATCGTGGTATCAGCCTGATTTAGTGAAAGCTCGGGTAGGGCTCGGCTCGGACAGGTTAACTTCGTGGATCTGGGACAGGTTATCTCTGACCTCCCCAGGGCTGTCTTACCTAGTCATGTACACTCTCTCTTCTAATATACAATCCATGTAACGCGCCGGCATTGGTTAAGGTTAGACAGTAATGCCGAGTTCACTTGGCATTAGTATACTATCTTGCCTATACGTAAGGTAATACCTCATCTAAATATAATAAATCTATAACAACTGCTTGACTCAGCCTATTTACAAGAGAGATTTAACCCCCTGTAATGTTCTATAGCATGAGCTTTATTTTAATACGTAACTATATAGATGAATTAGGCCGAGAATTTTCTTTACTACCATTGTTTTTAGAAAAAAAGGTATATATATATAAGCTATAGAAGATTCCCCCCGAAAAAAAAAACCAGACTCAACAAACTCATCTAGACAGTCCTTACATTAGTTTCACTGCTTGACTTGTTCTAAATTCTCATTCATTCAATCCAGATCAGATGAAACTCTCCTCCGCTCTTCTGCTCGCTATGCTTAGCAGCTTTAGTGTTGCTGTGCCCTTTGTAAGTCCTGGACGGATCTATAGATTGCGAAGAGACTTTACTAACGGATCTAGAACCAAAGATCTGCAGAAAACAACAGGCCTGACTGTGTTGAAAAGGAGCAGAACGATGGATATGTCGTCGACGAGAAACCTGAAGACAATGGTACAAACTTGGACGCTCCAACACCTATCAACGTTGATACGCCCGGCGACAAACTTCCCTGGGTAAAACCCGGCAGCTATAAGGCTGTAGCTTGCGAACGTTCCAAAAAGGAGAAGTTTTGCGGTAGCCAATCATTTTGCATGCTTTACAATTTCGGCTTCAGGCCTGACGACAGGTACAAGAGTGCCCATGAATGCCTCGCAGCCAGAGAGAAACGACCGGCTCCCAAGGTTGTCTACCGAGGGGACAACCGGGCTCCCGAGGTATTCCAAAAAGCAGGCGGAATCACTCCCACGCTCGACAGACCAATGTTAAACGAGTCTTATAGCTTGAAGGCGCACCATGAAGGAAGAAAACTGGTCCCCACGGCGTACAGCTCGACTACGTCGCTGTTTGGCACTGCATTCGGGTATTCACTCAGGAATAATAAAGGGGATGGCTGGGTCTATAAGATACACCCTACCCCGAATATGATAGACCTGGGCGCATCGAACTTTACCCTCGAATGGTTTAACGAGGAGGAGTTTTCCGCTCTAGGAGGAATACGTTGGGACCAGGTTGAAGCCTGGATGGCTATTCCTAACATGGTCACTGGGAAAAAGATTACGTCAGACGATCCCCATATGTTTAGGGAGGAAGAGGCCTTTATTAAAAAATTTCCTGAGCAGAAGTGGATCAAGAACGATGAGTATAACCCAAAATACGACGAATTCACTACTAGCGGCGGGCAGCCACAGCTGGCCGGCGACGATTTCAACCTTGAGAAATATAAGGAAAAGACGCTGGAGCAATGGGCTTTTGACTTTTTAGACAAGAATGGCGCGCCTGTGGGCTGGACTGGTACCTTTCCCTTTATTGGACCCGCGGAGAGTGATCCCGTCAGAAAGATCTGACGGAAATCTTCTGGCGAAATTCTGGGATTGATCGTGCGAAGAATCAATGGTTAGCCGTGGTTTGTGAGGGGCACGATTCCAAGTCAAGTCATCTCAACGCAAATGTCGGTACAAAGGCTAGTGGTCTCGATACGCATGTTCTTTGAGTGTCATAGGTCGCCCAGCAGGCATTCACCCTTAGCCGATGGTAGCCCTCGACTGTTTCTGATCCCACGTTCAGAATGTTAGCTATTTCTTAGTGTCCTGGTAGAGGCTATTTTAAGTAGCGCTAGAAAAGAAAAAGATGTTGATAAACGCGAAATCAATCTTGGTCTGAACTATGGTCGTCGACGTCGAAGTAATGAACACATGTGAGCGAGGTATAGGCAGGAAGGCCAGGGCTCGGCTAGTCAGAGCTTGGCAAAGTATCCGCACCTGCCCTGATAAAAACAAGTATTATTACAAAATTTAACAACATAACAACACAATAACCCAGTTCCTATCATCACGTTCTTAGGGCCCGAGTAAGGAGAGCATAGCGCGGCACTCACTGGCGCACTTGGCGCCATACTTTGGTAGCTTATTGGCATTACACTGCAAGTCTGTCTTTAGCTTTTGAAATCAGCGAGAGTTCTTGTTCAGGCTCACCTTGCACTTTGCGAACCAATAAATCGGCTCCGGCTTGATCTTCTTCTTCTTCTTGGCCATTTCCTGGGCCTCTACTCTCTTGACCGCGTCCGCCAGCTTGGTGCAGCTCTGCTGAATCTCCGTTGTCAATTTCGCGTCCTCTGGCCGCTCCGTTCCAATCCTCTCGCACAATACGGCCAGCTCTTCAAGGCCCTTGATACGCTGCTTTTCCTTGATCTCTTCCTGGCGGCGCGCATTCTCTTTGGCGGTCGCCTCCCTCTGCAGGCGCTGGTTCTTGTCCCAGTCCGTCTCGAACCCGAGCTGCAGCGCGCCGCCAATGCCCTTGACCATCTTATACTTAAGCTCGTTGCCGTAGATATCATTGCGCTGCGGGCCGCCGATGGCTTCCTGCAGGCTAGCCATGGCGTCGTCAAACCACTTGAGCCCGTATCCGATGGGGTTATCCCACTGCTTAATAGAGTCAAGCGCGCTGTGCGCGTAGGGCGCCACGAGCACAAAGACGGCCGCCTTGCCGGCTGACCTAGGCACGGAGAAGCGGGCCATTCTATAGGGCTTGGACACCTTGGAAAATCCTTTCGCTGGCGCCTTGGAGGGTCCCTTCGCCGGCGCCTTGAACGGTGCCTTGGCTGGGTCCTTGACCGGTTTGACAGGCTTGCCCGAGCTGTCGCAGCATAAGCCCCTTTTGCGGAAGCATGGCTTGCACTTTTTTTGAGGACCGAGAGGCTGACCTGGGATTCTCGTCACGCCAGGCTTAATGTTCGGATCCTTGGGCTTGTGGTACGGCGTAGGCGATCCAGGCATTTGTCGTAGAGGGGGTTTAGGGCTTGAAGGCGGTTTCAGTGACCCGGCCGGCCCCCAATCCTTGATACCGTCCTTGATTGCATCAGCGATTAGCTGGCCGGGCGGCGTCGGGGCCTGCGGCGCTCTACCTAAAATTGCGACATGGGCAGAGCTTAGCCCGAGAAGGGCAAGACAGAGGATTGCAACCTTCATGCTGTGTGTGATACTAGAAATGAAGAGGGCGTCCGTACATGAATCAGACCTAATAGAAGACTTATTATAAGTATGTAGGTATAATGGAAGCAAATAGATTACGTTAAATATTTCACCTAGAAGGGCTATCTTACGGTTCTATAGGCAGGCGCTGAGCGTGTAGCAAATGCAATTTAAAGGTGATATAACTCGTAGCTTATATATAAATGATTTTCATAGGTTTTTACCAGCATAGACTATACGGGCCGAGCCTTTCCTATATAATAGTATTTCACTATATTAGGTCCTGACTTACTTTCTATTGCCTTTCGGATGAGCCGATTTATGGCTTTCAACACAATAATTATACCCGTACTATAGCTGATCTTAACTCATTTGCTATGCCTTCTCAGCTGAATGGGGCTATAGCTCTAATATTATTTATTACCGTAGTGCCACCTAGGGTTCACATCATGGTTCTATAATCGAATGCCTATATAGATCCACAACGGGTCGTCTCGACTCGGGCCTTTGCTGGTTTATGAATTCCGCCTAGCAGATTTATTGAGTAATGCCCTTGACAGTACATAGTTGTGACTGGATCTTAACTTGTCTATGGCCTAGCGAAGACGATGTTCTAATGCCTTTTTTCGATGCACCTGTCGAAGATGATCCGCCAATGGATCCGATACTACTAGAGATAGAAACAGCGTAAGAAAAAAGGGTATCACCATGCCTGGATGGATCGATACAGCCCTTCAAGGGGCCATCATTATTGGAGACCGCACCACCCTCCCCTGACACCGCAATGTAGTGCAGCGAAGACGCATGCCTAACCAATAAGTCATCACCTCTTCCTGAAGGTCAGTGGGCAGTGGATAGACTGCTCGGAAAATGGCCGTACAGGGAGAATACCCCATTATTACCTGCGGTGGGAAGGTGAACACAGTTTCGAGCCGGAAAAAGATGTCTACGCAAATATGCGTAGAGAATTCAAGCGACGGAAATTTACTAGGCTCCACGAAGGAGCACATGTCATGAAGCGGACCAAGACTCGAAATGGCGAGACATGGTACCTTGTAGCATCTTAGGAGACTACCCGTTGGCATTGGTGATTTGCTGCGTATCTGGCGGGAAGCCACCTTCTGTCCTCTCGCTCTCTCTTGAACTAAGGAACGCCGCACATATAATGCCATGCGAAGCGCTTGGGTTCCTGACTAAAAAAAAAGCAGGTCTCATTGATTCTTAGTATACTCCCGTTAAAGAAGCACAGTTAGGGCAGCCCTTTGCTTATGGTGAGCGACGACTTCCTGGATGACGTGGATAGCTGGACACTGCTGTTCCACCTAGGTGAAGTAGGCATTTGCTATGACCAACCACAGGATGTTCTCATTAAACCCCTACAGAGAGTAATAGTTGCTAATGGCAATGGCGGCTACGTTAAGTGCTTTTTTAAACGCTTTGCTCTCTCATTTAGACCCGAGCATGCGCGGACAGAACTTAGCACGCTCAAACGACTTACTCTGGCGCACATACCGCCACCACCACAAGCGCTCATTTATCGCCTCTATAGTGCTACTTGCGATAGGCACAGATTAGCAGGCATGCTGTTTTCTTAGATTAAAAATAAAGGCGTTTTATCACGAGCCAGAGCAGAGCAAAGCGCTATTAAACTTAGAAGACACTAGACAGCCCAGATCCGCGAGACTATGCAGTTACTTTATAATGAAAATACCATCTAGGTAACGTCAAGGCAGAAAATTTTATGATTAATATAGATGACAATGCGTGGGTTATTAACTTTAGTGGAAGCTACACCCTGGGTTAGGTTGACGAGGGAATCGCGGGCACAGCAGTAGGCGATCTACAAGGGCTGTCTAGAATTATGCGCATCCTGGCTTGATGGATTGTGTGTTTTGTTCCTCTGAAGTCGCGTGCTACCTATTTTTGGTCTGTGATTAAGTAATCTATTTCTTCTCCCCCAATTCTTGTGGCCGGTTGTCATTTCGAATAAATTCTCGATTCCGTGTAGGGTATGGCCAATTCCAGATTGATAGCAAGCTTGCGACGAGGACAGCAGCGAGAATAGGCTCAGCAAACGACGCGCAATAAAAGGACAGAAAGAGCTGTAAGAGGGCATCGAAATCTCGATACAGTCTCGATTCGAAGGCTTTCCGCTGCGCATACTACCGAACACCAGCTGCGATCCCACCCAGGCAGGCATACACGTCGGCTTTCTGGTCCCTGCTTGCGGGCTCCCGCTGGTCCCTGTACAAAGACCAGGAGACAAAAGTTGTTGGCGCAACGCGCCGGCGGCGGCAACCGCAAACGCATAACGCCAGCATCATCATGATCCCGCTGACGGGTATCGATTCAGACAGACATATGCCATTGGGCGCGACACTGCTACAGTTGGAGGATGATGACAGGAAATGTATGCCAGGGGCAACTGGTGAGAACATGGGCGCGACGCGCCCAGTTGGGGCCCACTTGGCGGGTACGACTGTACATTGATCCGTAGAAGGCTCGATAGCACGTCCAAAAGCCTACACTAGGGCGCAGACGGACGTAATAGTCAAATCAAATCAAAGGTCCCTGCTTGCACTGATGACTGACAACGGCAAGTGGGTGCTCTGGCGTGCGCTGCACCTGAGCACCTGATTGCAAATGTCCCATCAACTAGCGTCAGGCCAAACCAAAAGCCAGCGGACATGCATACCGGCGGAGCAGCGCGGAAGCCGCGGGCCGAGATTTGCGGAACGGAGCGGGGCACTCCGCCACCCGGACTGCCGGATAAGGGCCCAAGCAAATACACTTGTTACGAAGACCAGTCGTTATACGGAGATTAGCTTTTGTTTTCTCCGAATTATGTACCTACGCTTAAAGCCAAGAGGGCATGGTGTCGGCATACTGAGCGCGTATTTATATTTTAGTAGAAGCTAGTTGATTAAAAAAAAGACGAGTTGAAAATCTACACAGAGCAAAAGCAACCCCGATATTTTCCTAATAAGACTTTTGACTACCCAATTCTAGATCGGCATCATGACTGCCAACAATGACAACATTCTTACCAAGGTGAAGCACCACAAGAAGTCTTACGACGCTATCTCCCCTTCTCGCCCTGAGCTCTCCCAGACGGGCAAGGTCGTCCTTGTCACAGGAGCTTCCGAAGGCATCGGGTATGCCATTGCTCGTGGATTCGGCCTAGCAGGTGCTGCGAAAGTTATCATCACTGGTCGACGCCAGAGTGCTCTCGACGAGGCGGTTGTAACCTTGTCCCGGACCTCGCAGACTACCTTTGTGGCTCGCGTGCAGGATGCCTCCAATGTTACCGACATTGAGAGCTTCTGGAAGTCTCTGGACGACGAGGGTGTCGTTGTTGATGTTTTAGTACTGAATGTAGCCCGGATTTCACCCTCTGGCAGTATCGTGGACATTGGATACAAGGAGGTGATTGCTGACCTCGGCACAAACGTTGGCGGCGTGGCCGCTGCGGCTCATTTCTTCTATCATCAGAAGAAGAGAGACTCATCTCGCAAGCTGGTATGGCTCCACACATGATTTTTAGACACCTAGTTGCGACAGGCGAGCCCTGACTAACAAGTTCTCCGACGCAAGTCTCTGATTGGCATTTCGACCATGGCCATACACGATTTCGATGTCGCCGGCTTTGTTCCAAACTATTCCGCTTCCAAAAGCGCGGGGACTATTCTGGTCCAGCAGATTGCCAAAGGTGTGCCGGCAGACGATATGCAAGTCGTCAACTTTCACCCGGGAGCAATCTTTACTTCCGTAGCCAAGAAGGCTGGCTACACGAGCGAAACACTGCCGTGGGATGATGGTAAGAGCTACATGCCAGAATGAAGAAAAAAAAAAAAACGGATACTGACCCTTGATGTGCCACAGCGGATCTTCCTGGACACTATGCTGTGTGGGCGGCATCCGACGAAGCCAAGTTTTTGCATGGTCGCTTCACGTGGGCGGCTTGGGATGTAGATGAGATATCTTCTGGCTCAATCAGAGAGCGCATTACGACTGATTCCAATTACCTCAAAGTGGGTGTAGTTGGGATCTAACCAGCAATTCTAGGAATAAGACAATATCAGGTAGACCGATTACGGAATAGCGCTCTAGTAAAGATAGATGCACCCTCTTCTACTTATAGTAGCTTTATCAATAGGAGGTACGAACCACTATAGTCATCTATCACCTGATCTTTTGTTTTGATCGGAACGTGATTGGTTTTGCTGTGCATCTACATCTCATATGACCGAGACAGGGGTGAGATGATGGGCATAGCACGCCAATCCTTGATAGTAACTGCCAATTGACTATGGCTATCATTTATCTCCTCACTTAGTACCGAACAAGCATCATTGTTATAATAAGAAGAAATTAAGGCATTTTAAGTATAGCAGCTGACGTCAATTATTAGCTAACACGTTAATTATTAGCTGACTCGTCAATTATTGGCTGACTCGTCAATTGGCTCAGTCAGCTCCCACACCTTCTGAAAACGACCTTGGGCGTCCCTTTCCGCCATAAACATGAGCTCCATATGCTGCTCCGGATTGTCCCCAAAAATCAGATTCACAGTATAGCGGACAGCAATCTTGTTACCCTGCTGAACAAGAAAGTTGACTTTGCCTTCCCATTTGCGACAGATTGTGCGGAAATGTGTAACTTTTTCGACAGATTGTTCAAAGTCGGTACGCCCACCACCCGCATGCAAGCGTACATAGTCGGGACTCAGGTGCCGCTGGCAAAATTCGCGAGAGGTGGCTGGATCACCAATAATAGTACCGTTGAACCATTCTTCAAACTCTTTCGCAGTGATTTCGGATGGTGACATTGTCGATTGAGACAAGGACGTGCGCGGCCAACGTACAGCACGAGGTCGGTCTCTTGGGTGGTGATGATCAGTTGAACGCCGGGCTCAGACTTTTTGTGGCAGAGTTGAACGATAACTTGGCGTAATATTGCAAGAGTGAGAATATTATTGGGAAGATTGAATTGTGCCCAGTTTTTCTTTTTTTTTTTTTTTTTTTTGGAAGTGAGCGCTGTACAGCTGGCAAGGCCAACCACTTTTAAAATGCGCAAAGTTTGCATAGCCAACTTGTTATGACATGTTGGAGCGGACTTGATTTATAAGCCCAAATTAAGCAGACAGCCGAGCCTGTTCTTCTGATTGTTGAAGCGGACTTGCTAACAAATATGGCCGATTCTCTTAGAGTTGTGCTAGCACTGATGCTGTGGCTGACTGATATAATGAGACAATAGACAAAAGCGTTCAAATGCGGCTTATGTGGATACTAGACAGTGTGGCAAGTTGCCGATCGCCCAAGTCTCGATGAACCTTAATGCTTGCGGGGGTAATTTGGTCACTTTGCCGTGGGCCTCTGGCTCGCCGTGAACAGCCAAGCACCAGGTATCGATCAAAGTCCGCAAACAAATCCGCATCACATGCCTGCCGGAGTTAATATCAAGATGTCAGTAACCAATTTTAATAGGCACAAATATTCTACTTATGTCTGATAAATTCACCTATATCTGACAAATCCACCATTCACTCGCCCCGATGTGATGGCTTCTGTTGGTGTGGGAAAATGCACAAGTCGAAACCTTGTCGATCCGAGCACAACTATTTAAGACATCGGATTTACTTTCCACAATAGCTTTCCACAAAGCAAAGAACTCTATACACTTGAAAATATCTACAATTAGACATGTCAACTATGCAGGTCGTTGCCGTCGCTGGAGGAACTGGCAAATTAGGTCGAACAATAGTCGAGGCCATTTTGCAATCTTCAAAGTATGAAGTCATCATATTAAGCAGAAAGGTAAGCTAGAGTCGTCAAACCAATGTTGAAAATAGTGTTTAGAGTGCTGACTTGAAGACCACCAGCCCGATCCACAGCTTGGAAAGGACATTGGAGCCCCAATTGTACCGACTGACTACTATGACACAAAGGCCATCACAAAGATATTGGAAGACAAGAACGTTCATACTCTTGTTTCTGCCATTACAATGGGCTCACCTGCCGACGGCAGGCCTCCCCCGGAAATTCAGCTGATCCAGGCGGCTGATGCGTCTAAATGTACAAAGAGGATGATATCTAGCGATTGGGGCTTTCCACACACCAAGGAGTTGAGTTTCCGCATATGAATTTGAGACAAGGACATCGTTCTAACAAGTAAACATTTTTAGCCACATCGACAAGCTTGACTCTGTAATCCACAAGCTCGATGCCCAAAAGGAGCTTGCTAGGGTCACTGACCTGGAGACAACTTACTTTTTAATTGGTACTTTTATGGACTATTGGGGCCCTGCCGAAAAGACACGTCTAGCCCCATTTCCAGTCGTCCTTGACATTCCCAATAACATGGCGGCTATTTCAGGGTCCGGGGATACCCCAGTTGTGTTCACTCATACAATTGACGTTGCAAAGTTTGTCGCAGCGTCTCTGGCTCTGACTGACTGGGACCCTGTTACGTACATCATGGGCGACAAACTATCCTGGAATCAAGTTGTCAAGCTCGCGGAAGCAGCAAGAGGTATGCAGCTCGCTGGTAGGGCAAAACAACGGAGAAAACTAACAGTGAGCCGTTAGGCCGCGAATTCAAAGTCTCGTACGATTCTTTGCACGACTTGAAGAACGGAAAGAGAACGGAACTTCCGGGACAAGCCAATGTATACAATTACGTCCCCAAAGAGGCGTTTGATGTACTCGCATGCGCCTTGGGCACGTGGTACGAAGAGGGATTCTTCAATTTTGATAGTGGGAAGACGCTAAACACCAGACTCCCGCACATAGAGACTTTGAAGATGAAGGATATTCTCAATGAGGCGTGGGGTACGGCAGGAAAAGTCTAGATGCTAGTTTTCACACACCTCAATGTCTTTGACCATTTGTGTCGTCACCAACATTACGACTGTCATTGGTACGAGATTGTATTCTATGCGAGATTGCATTCTGTACGAGATTGTATTCTGTACGAAATTGTATTCTGTAGCCGGCCCATTGACCCTATGGAGCAGCGCGCATTGTTTTGTTTGGTAACCTCACGCTTTAGTTGAACCAGTGGGAATCTTAAACATGACCGCCTTGCCCTCGGGACCTTTTCCGATGGCTTTATCGACTCGGAAATAGCCCTTTCGTTCGAGCTGAATAATGTCACCGTCAACAAGGCCCTCGCAATCGCCACCAACAATGGCTTCGGTCATGGTGGCTGTGACGGGTGTCAAAAACTGGTCCAAATCGTCATCCTTGGCCAAACTATCTTTGGATAAGAGGTAGTCAAAGTCCCAGAGCTCCGTAGCAAAATGCTTGGTACCTTGAACAGCGAGCCAGTGAACCTTTTTTGTTTTGGAAAAGTCCCCTCCGGGGCTCAGTACCGCTTCTAGGCTGCCAACAGTACCATCCTCTGACTGGACGATGCGCTTGACGATGACATTTCCCCAGGCCATGAGTGTAATTTCTTCGTTTTCTTCAAAAGACGAAGCATCAACTTGTTCAATCCAGACCATATTTGCAAATGCAACTTGTTTGTTTCCGAGATTGGCATTCTTTGGATGTTTGGGCCGAGTTTCCTTCCACGGCGCATCGGCGGCTCCATGAATAGAAAGAGCCACCTTGCCCGTCGTTTCGATAGCCGTGTGTCTAGCCGCAATAGGGTCAATGGCCTTCTTGTTGGTAGCCCAAAGGGTGGTCCAGTCCATCGAAACAACGTTTCTGCTCGGCCCCTGTTTTAACATGAACTCGCGAAGGGCATCTACCGTGAGACCACGTCGCAGAATACCGCGCACAGTTGGCATCCGAGGGTCATCCCAACCGTCAACCTTGCCACTGTCAACCACCTTGGTGAGCTTTCTTTTTGATAAGAAGGTCTTGATGAAGTTGATTCTTGCAAAGTCCCAAAGGTGAACACGGCGCATGTCCAGAGCCTCGAGGAACCAGTAGTACTGCTCATTGCGATCAGCATATTCAGTGGTTCTGAGAGCATGTGTAACGCCCTCGATTGAATCGACCAAAGGGCAAGCAAAGTCGTAGGTAGGGTAAATCTTCCACGCCCAACCTGTGCGGTGATGGGGTTGCGGCCCTTGCTCGGAATCCCAGCTGGGGAAGCGGTAGATGATGGGGTCACGCATAGAGCCGTTGGAGCTGTCAAAAGCGATTCGAGCACGAATACAGTGCTTCTTTCCGAGTTCGGTTCCCTCCCTCATCTCGTTGAAGATTTCGAGACTCTCCGCAGCCGGTCGGTCCCTGCGGCTACTGGGGAGACGCTTGTAACGATGCTTCTTTTGGACCTCGGGGTCGGTATCATCCGCATACGCGTTGCCGTCGGAAATGAGCTTCTGGGCCAGTTTGTAAAGTTGTTCAAAGTAGTCGCTCGTGTACGTCAATCGTTGAGTCTCAATCCCTAGTAGCTTGAGATCGTGGACGATGGAATCCTCAAACTCTTGCTTCTCTTTTTTCGGGTTCGTGTCGTCGAAACGCAGAATCATGGATCCAGAAAAGGCATCATGCGCAAAGTAGTCGTTTAAGAAGGCCGCTTTGGCGTGACCAATGTGCAGATAGCCGCTTGTCAGCAGTTGGTTAGTCAGAAGTTGGTTGGGAAATTACGAAGAAAGCAAAGGAGAAGCCACAACTTCTAGCATGTATTTCATACCTTGGCTCGGGTGGGAATCGAGTGACGACTCCCTTTTCAGTATCTTGCAGCTTGATATTGTAGCGACCGCCAGCTTGGCCAACGTTGGCGACAACCTTTGCTTTGGACAATGTTGTGTTGGCCTTGACGGCCTGCTGAAGAGCAGGGTATGTCGATTCGAGATGATTAAACCACCTGGTGACATTCAGGAACAAGTTGCGTCGGACAATTCCAAAAGTCACCTTGTTGAGACGGAGAGCTGTCCAAACGTGCTCATCACTCTGACTCAAGCTGTAGCCGCCGAGGAAGCTACGCAAAGTGAGGAATTGATCGAGTTGGTGCAAGGCGGGCTCGTTGGCCTTGATTTCGGGAGTTTCAAGCCCAGCTAGAATCTTGACGATTTTAGGGTTCGTCATTTTCAACGGTTTGTCTTGATTGACGTTTTGTCGGTAATTCTCTGCTGGTCTTGTACAAAGAAAGCGGGGTGAGTCACTGTGGATGGTGTGCGAGGGGCAAATCAAAGTGGCCAACACAGCTCACCGTAAACGACCCGTTTGTCACGGCTGAACTTCTGTTTGTTTGTCTTATTTTTTTTCTTTTAAAATTCGTTGCTATTTCAGCGAGTTTTTTGCTAATCATTTACACACTCCTATTTGCCCTCTCAATGCTTCGAAGTGGCTTTGTCTTGGACGCAGTTCTTTAGCCTAGTCCTGCTTCATCAAAGCTTTGTTACAGAGCACAAAGACGTTTGTAAATATCAGATTTTTTCCACCTCCTATTACCACTCTATTATTTCCAGCCAAGCAAAACCTTCTAGCACTCATACTTATCAATTTAAGATATTCTAGCACTTATAGTTATGTTTGATTGTGTTGCCTTATTTAGCCAAGGCTGTAAATTAGTGTAGGTTCATTGCTCCAACACGTGCGCGGGATGTCATAGCTCACAGCTTCTGACAACTTGTTTACCCTTTTTTCATCAGCAATCCATCGCTATCATCAGTTTCGCATTCGCCAGAGCTTCTACCTGATTTTTTTCTGAGTTAGATTTATACTTGGAGTTTACACCTGTCCACGTACTAGCCGCTCGCGGGGACAACTCGCACTCGTTGCACTGTATTACGTCAGGCTTCGGCGGCTGAATGAATCCACGATGGTACTTATGATATTGTAATAAACGCATTTGTTCTTTCTTTTTCTCTCTCTGTGCGAATAATCTTTCTATCTTACCTGCCGGGTATGACTAGGGTGCACTGTCGCCTCTATTCATCAAAGACATCCGCAACGGACCTCCAGGTAGGCACTCTGCCCAGACCAGACGGCATCTGGATGTATTTGATAGTTGACCATTCGTTGAGCGTTTCAATCCAATGCTCCCTGCCGTAGCCACTCTCTTTGGATCCACCATGAGGTAACCCCAGCCCGCTTCTGAAGTAGTTGTTAATAAAGACCATGCCTGTGTCAACCTGTCTGCTGATTCGGAGGGCCTTCTCCGTATCCTTGGACCAAATTGCGGCCACAAGCCCATATCTTGACTCGTTCACAATCGAGACAGCCTCTGCCTCGGTCCTGAACGGGCACACGGTCGCTACAGGGCCAAAGATTTCCTCTTGGGCGATGCGCATCGACCGTGACACGTCCCTGAAAAGAGTCGGCGCAACAAAGTAGCCGTCTTTGAGCGCATCATCAGAAGGCAACTCTGCCTGGGCAGCAATCTTGGCACCCTCGTCGCTTCCTAGCGTAATGTAGCTTCTGATACGGTCCTGTTGCTGCTTGGAGACAACAGGACCAACATGAGTGTCTTTGTCAAATCCATTGCCGACCCGCAACTTGCGTACAGCAGTAGCTAATTTGTCGACGAATTCATCGTATACTTTTTCATGAACTAAAAGCCTTGATGCTGCAGTGCAAGCCTCTCCCTTGTTGAAAAAGGCCCCTTCCAGAGCACCCTTTAACGCTCGGTCCAAGTCGCAGTCCTCGAATACGATAAAGGCGTTCTTGCCGCCAAGTTCCAAGGCGGTACGCTTGACCAAATCCGAGGCCGTCCTGGCAACAGCAGCTCCGGCAGCTGTAGATCCAGTAAGCGAGATCATCTTGACTGTGGAGCTCTCAGCCAGCAACTGAGCAACTTCAGCTCCAGCTCCAGGAACAGCTTGCACAACACCCTTGGGGAGGACAGTCTGTAGAATCTCGACAATTCGCATGACTGTCAACGGCGCTTGTTCTCCAGGTTTGATGATGATGGTGTTTCCAGCTGCCACACAAGGCGCAATCTTGCCACCAGCGTGAATAGGTGGCCAATTGAACGGCAAAATACCTGCACACACACCAAGAGGCTCGCGGACGATGGAGGTATAAACCACTCCGCGGTCGTGAAACTGTCCAGAAAGCTTGTCGACCAAGGAACCAAAGAATTCAAAGACTTTGATGAGAAAGTTGACATCCAATACTGCGTCTAGAACGGGTTTTCCATTCTCGGCACAAAGCAAGTCTGCCAGTTCTTGCTTGTGTGCATCAATAGCGACAGAGCACGCCAATAGGAGCTGCCCGCGTTCTGCCAAGCTTCGCTGCTTCCATTCAGCAAAGGCCGCGGCGGAAGCACTGATGGCTGCTTGTGTGGTTGCAGCGTCGCCACCCCGAACAGTTGTAAGAACTTTTCCAGTAGCGGGGTCATGAACGTCGAAATCCTTGGAAGAGCTGGTAGATGACCAGTGAAAGATGGACTGTTTCGGAATGTTGAGAGCTTCAGTCATTTTGGTAATGTTGTGCTGATAGGCGGTGCAAGTAAAGACTCGTCACAAGAGGTGGTTTCTTTGTTTAATCACTTGATTGTTGCGATATGCACCCCAGACGGTAAGAGGGCAAAGCACATATCTCTGTATTTATAGTTATTAAATCGGACTTATCGCAAATAAATCCGATAAACCAGAACAATCCCTAAGCTGGGATCTGGAAGGGTTCCGCTACGGCAAAACGTCCGACATGGACGCCTTCAGAAGTATGTAAGCAGTTTACGGAGCAGCAGCTCGAAAAGGCCATCTTCCTCGGTGAAGGCCCTGTATGCGGCTAATACTGCCGGGTGGGACTGTATTCATGCTGTCACTTGGCCAATTTCAGTCTTTCTAAATGTTTCGGCGGACGGGGACCTGATACTATTTCCGCCGAGGTATTCCAGGCCGAGAGATATGTCCTCGTAATGCCTCTCATTACGAGGTGGGGGGGGGGGGGGGGGCGAAATGCTTCGCCGAGGGTGGCGGTTGCCAAAAAGGGTCGGCAAATGTTCCTCTTTTGGAAATTGTCAAATCCGACCCGATCTGACTCCACACACAGATGGCATGGGTTGTGAGACTCGGTCACATAAAAACTCAGACTTGCTGTACAGAACGACGAAAGAATTGTCAACTCTTCTCCTAGACACACAGTAAGTCCGCCTCAAATCGCTCTCGCGTGGGAAAAAAGCGAGAATTTATTAGATATCAAAGTTTCTCAATTCATTAGAAGCACGGTCATTTCAGATACTAAATATACTTTGTAAAGTATATCCCGAGTCAAGACAGGGCTTTAATTTCTAGTTACCGTACACGGACGCAGGCGCGAGATGTACGGGCTCTAACTTATGCTTTTGACTAGATGGTAATGGTTGTTGTTCTTTGGACAATGCATCTTTCAAAACCGCCTAGTTCAGAGAGCAATTCAGTGAAAAATAATTCAGATTGTTGCAAGGACTTCTAGACAGACTGTAATCATCCCTGAAAGGCTTACAAAACGGCATCCCAAGTAGTCAACGATGGAAGTAGACTGTCCCAGCCCTCAAAGCTTGCTTCCTCCAAGAGTAACGACGAATCGGCGTTCTACTATATAGTCAGCTTCTATCTCGTAGCGATGCAGGACGAGTAATTTCTGACTGGCGGTCCCAGAAGGTAACACATACGTTATATATATTCACTGTTTCATCTTCGATGGCGAGATCGCATTGGCTGGCTTCCAGTATCGGGTCGTCTATACTGGGCTTGGGCGGCTTATTTCGTTGTTGATCTACATATGTTGAAGCAATACTGGCAAGCTCCTTGGCAAATGGTAAAAACACGAGACCATCAGTGGCAAATTTGAGATTTGCAAAGTAACCAAGAGCCAGATCTAGGCTTGCTTGTTAATGCGCCGCTTCCTTATGCTTCAATACAAGCAAGTACATACCTAGGATGTCAAGCTCTGATTGGGCGTGGGCCGCATCACATTGCAGAATATGGATGAATTGGACAATGAAGCGGTACACTGGTACGAAGAGCGATACTCTGTTTCCAAGGTTAGAGCGAAACATCTAATCACCTACTGCAAGTGCGAAATTGGTTCTGAGACACCACTTACAGAGCAGAGCAAGATGCGTCGACATCAATCTGTCTGGTTGCGAGTATAATAAACCGGGAGGACCCCACTACCGCGCCACAAGAAGCTTCAATCTGTGCGACGAGCTGGGGGTCGGACCTTTGTTGGCTCGGAGAGGTTGACCAAGGATAGAAAAGTGGCGTATTGATGTCTAATAAGAGACAATGGTAGTGGCTCTGTAGTATTTGCATTTGACGAGTTGTTAGGTCTTCAGGTGGCTGACTGTCATTCAGAGACCTGTCGAGGTAAACACCCCGCCGCTCTGCAGCCATTTTAATTGTTGCGGCTTGACAGTTTAAAGACTTGACAGCGTCGATGAGTGGTGTGTGCGTGTTGTCTTGCTCTCGGCCAGGAGTGTTAGATAAAAGTTTTGTGGCGGCCGAGCACAGCCGCGATAACTCGATCAACGTATGGCAATAAATAGCATCACTTGTCTTCCCGCTCAGTGCCTCCTCTGGGATTTGGCAGTCAATAGCCGCGTCGTCGACGGCCTTTTGTCTCATCAGCAAAAACTCAAGCACAACAGTCTGATATTCACTGCACAAGTACATACAGCTGGCCTGCCCGAACGTGAGCATATCTGTCTTTCCAAACAGTAGATGGACCAGAATAGCCAGTTGCGATGCGCAGTCTCTCGTGAAGACATCATCCAAGAAGGGGCCGGTTTTCGGTGTAGGCCTTTAGAGCATGCAAGTCGCAGTGCCTCAGAGCATAGCATATACTGCACTGACACGTTGCTCACTCCCTCAGCATAGTAAGCCTTGACAGACCTGTCAGCTCTTGTTTGCGTGAATCTGGATTTGCTTTCAAAGAGACTACATACCATTAATGCGAGAGCTTGGACAGCTGGCAGGGATGAGGAGAAAAGGATGATCTCTGTGTGGACGGACAAGGCTTTCTCAAAGAACAGCCACGACTTAGACAACGCTTGGCCATAAGTAGACGTCTTGGATATGCTTAAGCGGGCGCCCAAAGCCCAGACAGCATTGCGTAGCGCGAACCATCCTGTGTCGTCAGACGCCGTTCCGTCTAGATGTTTTTGCAGTCGGGCTTCAAACCACAGCCAATCTACTATTCCAAACGACTGCTCAGCTGCGTCGTCAAAATACGCTGAAACTCAGTCAGCTTAGCACTAGGAAAAATGTGGCGGCCAAGCCAAGTGGAAGACGACGACGAACTCTTGGCGTACTCCCAAGCGCGCTCAGGGGCAGGGTCCCCAGTCATAGGTGCAGAGAATTTGCCGTTTAGCTTTAATTTGCCGGCTACTCCGGCGATTAATTGTGAAGAAATGCCGCCAAACTGAGGGCATTTTAGTCTTGAATTGATCCACTTGACGCCAGGGGGCGAGCAGAATGACATGAAGGATCGTGGACCTGGACGATTTCCTTCAGCGTGACGTAATCTTTGTTTAGGTAGGGTCTGTCGCAGACCTACCATAATATTCAACGTTTGGCTGTGTAGGAGTTAAAGGGAGAATTCACACGGCAGTTTCCGGGGACAGACAACGATCTGTGCTTACCAGGTCCGTGGTACATATGCTGCCGTTTTCGGGGCTGTTCTGTGATTCGTGACTTGTGTTAGGCGGGCTTAAACCTTGGATGGCGGGTTCCTTGGAGCTGAGTGATTCCTCCCGACGAGTTGAGCGGTTAGTATAGGCCAAGGATTGGCGAGAATAAGAGCAATCATGAGTAATGTTGGCATTGAGCAGCCCACAGCCCTAGGATGCATTAGCTGAGTAAAAGAGTCTGCCGAGTGTTTGATAATTAGATCCGTTCGGTCGCGGCACTAAGGATGGCGCCTAGACCGCATTTTGCTTGGCCTTTGAATTCTAATTTAGTCGCCTGGAGCTTACCGGCGATGCTTGCCGTATTAGGCTACCCTCTTCTGACGAAAATGCGACAGACCTAAGGAGGCTGTCCATGTCATTGGACGGGTCAGAATTAGAGCTTGGGACGTCTCGCTCTGTTGTTTGGACTCTTGGGTTGATACGATAGGTGCGAAAGGGAATGTATGACGATAAACTCTGCGTTTCATAGGACCTTTTTACCCGTCTAGGGGAGACAACACACGCCTCGGCTCGATCAATACAATTAGCACAGGGAAACCCGCCGTTGCCTGTAGATATGTTGAATTAGATTTATTCCAGATACACAGCTCTCAAGCAACGATAATTTGCTACGTATCACCTGACAACAAGACCAAGGGACAAAAGACATACAGCGGACTTTTCGCAATCTGCAGCGATCACAGGCGAGTGCACGTCGAGTAGGTCGCGGCATTGGTGTCGATATTTCTGCCAACGCGGCGCTCACAACGGTGACTTCCCGGTTGCAATTGAAGCTTTGAGGGTAGCATAGGCCTAAACCAGAGCACATGAATAGGCGAGTCAAGTTTAGCCAGGAATTTGTGTCGTGGGTAAATCCACTTTTTATAGTGCTTCTATAGCTATTCACACGTACTTGCTATTCGGATTTAAGCGGCCTCGTCCGTTACTTATCTCCTGTTGGTAGAAGCTTTCGCGACCGCGGACTCTCTCTCTCTTTTTCTTCTCCTATAGTGGAAATGAAGTAAGTTATGGAAAGAGATTCTGGAACATTGATGAGAGCCTTCATCTCGAATAGTATTTGCTCTGTGTCCGGCCACGCAAATACACAGTTTTCTTATCATCACTCGGCTAGCATCAAGGTTGCTTCGTTATCTTACTAAATCGTTTGCGAATAAAATGATAACTGCCCCTTTAACGGCTCGGGCGGGAGGAGGCAGTACTAGCCTACAGTAAATCCATAACAGGGAAATTTCAAATTAGCGAATTCTTCATGTATATCTTGAAATGCATTTTAGATTTATTACTATATACACAATTATAAATCTATTACGACAAATCAAGTAAAATATATACACGTGCTATACACCTACCTCCTCGGAGAGGTAGGTGTATAGCACATGTAAGTAAAGGGCAGCTAGAAGGGGTTTTCAGCCTTAAGACGTAATAACACGTAAGCTAAGTGGCTTTAAAAAGTCGCTAATATAATGTATTATATAGTCGCTTATAGCGCTGTTTTACGTAAGTATGAATTTTGGTAGCTGGCGTAGCAATAGAGCCCCAGCGATAACTCCGGTCAGTCATCCACACAAGGATCACCCGGCCTCTCAAGAGCCGGTGGCGTAGGGGGCGTAGCGACGATGGCATTACCTCGGCGGGCCGGATCGAGCCCTATCGGAACGCCACATCAACTTAAAAGAAAGTCAGTCAGATTATTTAGACTATCTCGGGCCAAGAGGCAAACCCCAACAGATTTCTTGTCTATTCACTCGTCTAAGTCTTATGGTGATAGGGTCTAGAGAAAATTCATTATCTAGCCTAATTCGATTCCAATGTATTTGACGCGATAATACGAGCCTTAGGAGTTTGACCACAGCAATACATACATGTACCAATTAGTAGGCTCGGCTGTCGATTAGCAGTCATCATGTTAGAATCAAGATTGCCAAGTTAGTCCGCTTACTCGTCTATCCCAATTGCTTAACTAACTACTAATGAATACATGACGGCCCCTGAAAGCCCGAAAAGAGTATACTGCGGCGAGTCAAAAGTCACAAATGTTATGCCTAGACTGGGAGTATAGCTAAGAACATGACGTAAGAATAAAATTACGCCAAGTCTCTTAATATATAAGCCACACACCTACAGCCCCAAAAGCGGGCCGTGATGTGGCACGTGTTACTTCCGCGACTTTAGTGGTATAATGTATATCTTACTCTTATATTCAGTGCTCCCCGTGGCAATATTACAGCGCTCGCGCGCGTTGGAGGAGTCAATCTTATTCTAAGGATAGGAGGTCTTAATAACTTAGAGTCCATCGCAACACATAAAGACTCTTTTTGCAATCATCGAAGAACGATAATGCTACTCTATCTGAGCCGAATCCTAAACCCGCGACGTCGCATCATCCGCAGCAGACAGATTTTGCTTATCGTCTAGATGAAACATCAAAGCGCTCATCCGGCTATCGTGGCATAGCAAGGTTGCAAGATACTTTTTATGCGTATTCTTAACCTCGATACTACTATCGCGATCGCAGGAGCTAGTGTCGAGGAACTCTGCGGGATTTGAGAACGGCCTAACTGTAGTCTATCGTATCAGAGACGTCAGATACTGATATGAACTCAGAGAGGCAAAAGAGCAGCACCCGGTTGTTTTATCGTAACTAGCAAATGTTCATGTCTCTTCTACATTAGCTAAATAAATATCCCATTAGCATCCGTCTTCTTTAGCTTACGGACAGTATAAATCGGCCGTCGGGAAAGTATAAAGTAAATACTATATTATCACGATTTTAAAGATAGAAGAAATTATCTAATGTCTTTAAAGTCCTTATACACACTATAATATTCTATGCTGCTCTTTAACTACTATTTCTAGATACTGACAATTCGTTACTTATCAATTACTTATCAACTACGGTTTTTTAAGATAGTCTAGTACTCGCTATTATAATTATTTAGCGCAATTGGGAAACCTCTATTACATCCTAGTTAAGTTAGCCTAAGACATGAGTCTACTAGGTTACTGTTTGATAGTCTATATCAAAGGCTAAAGTCATAGTCACCTCTTATTATACTATTGCCGTCAATGCTATACCTACCCCTTTTCTAAGCTGGTCCTTAGACATGTCCTAGTAGATACTCATCAGTACTGCGAGAGATAGTTAGAAAGAGATATAAACGTGAGCAGAACTCACACCCGCCCCACCAGAGACCCGATGTTCCGGCCACGACACGCTTACCCTCGGGACGGCTTTTAGGATGCATGTCATAAAGGTAATCGATATACCAGGTAACTCGTCGGAGACCTATTCCGATTTTCCACAGGAGCGGAATACAGACAATTCGGGCTACCGATAGTGGGCCACATTCAGCTTCAAAGTAGCATCATCATATAGAATCATATATATACACACTATAGAGCCCTCTTTAGACTTTAACGCTTTTCAGTTGACGTGTGGCATTTTGGTATGTGTGGGCATTACTGAATGTGCGCCTTGCGGCGTAGAATGATAATAATTATTGTTCGCCGGAGTAGCGCCATCAGTGCCCCGGAGAGTTAACACACGAAGGGAACAGGTACGCCAAAGTTTTACATTCCCATCCGACATTTTGGTTTTCCTCACAAAGTACATCATGGGCAAGGTCCCACAAAACGCACGACCGTGAAAACCAGGCTACGATAGTTGCACCGCCGGAGCATAGCCATTCGGCAGTTGACCAACAGTAGACGGGCGTCTTGACTAACACTAATAATTCGCTGTGATATGGCTGCGCAGAGTTTTCAGCATAGCAAGTCTCCTCGGATTTCTTGCATTATTACAACAGAGTCATTTTCTTGTTTGTTAGCGGCGCTATGGAGTCGCATGACACAGGTAAAGTTGGGCATCTCGGCTGTCAACTCATGACTCGGCTTCAAAGACTTGTTATTTTACAGCCTGAATTATGGAATGAGGTGAAGATACGAGAGTACTTGGCCGCCTCTGCGGACTGATGAACTGTTATAAGTAGCTGCGTCGCTGGCAATCAAGTACGGTCGATTCAGCACCCTTTGTTTCTCTACAGCTTCAACAACTTCAACCAGTGAACAGCCGAGGAAAATCGCATCAACAACAGTGCAAAACATGCAACCTCATCTTTGAGCAGCGCTTCTTGCGCTTGGTGTCATTGCGGCGCCTCAGTCAACGGGTGAACAGTCTAGTGGCGACATCGTGGTCGAGGACGGCGTTGAGCTCGACACCAACTTTATCGATGATGCCATCTTTGAGATTCTCTCAAATTATACCATGTTGCCCAGCGATCCAAGTTCCGAAGTGGCCGAACTTCGCGAGGGTCCTCCCACCCCCACGACCGTGACGGCCGAGGTGGCATCCAAGATGAAGTCTCCGGGCGGCGGCAAAGACGGTCTCTTCTACCGCGGCGACTCGCGCCCACCAGCTGTCATCTTTGCCGAGGGCTTCTCGCCACAAGGCAGCAATAAGGACCTGCAGAACCACCTCAACTTCGGGGGCAACTCAGGCCTCGTCTCGGTCTCTCGGTCGCCTCAAACGGCCGAGGGGTATGCGTTTGGCCGCAGCGCTGATGGGGCAACCAAAGGTTACATCTACGTCATTAACGCCAAGGACCTTCCAGATGGCTACTGGGTGCCCGGAATCTATCCTCCGGAGAAGAACCCGGCGGTTGGTCGCAACCGGGAGTTTGCTGTCGTTGGCAAAGTCCCCGAGTCAAGCATTTCGCACGCGTACGAAGTGACAAGCAATAAGCCGAGCTCCAGAAGCACAAAGATCAAGAACGAAAATTATGCCTTCAAGAAGTCTCCCTCCTGCTTTGGATTCCTTGGCAAGCGTGCTACCTGCGACCCTGCTAAATATAAGCCGGCGCCAACAAAAGGTTAGCTTAAACAGCAAAGGTTGTGTCATATGCCTGTTGTCGACTAACATCAATCACCCAAGCCGGCCGTTTCAGGGCTAAAGTGTCTGCTAAATTCCGGGCCGGCGCCCGTGCCGGCGGAGCCGTCGCTTTTGCGGTGCTGTCGCCCTATGCCCACGACGTCCTAGACATGGTCAAGTCCTGGGACAACCCCATCGGTCACGCCGTCAGCTGGTTTGACAACACCATGACTAGCATCCAGGAGGCTATCGGCGGCCCGCAGGTGCCCGAGATTTACGGCAACACACTAAAGCTACGCTTCATCTGCTGGATGCGCGGCGAGCAGCGCTGGAAGAATGACGTCGACAGGGCTTGCGACCGCCTCCGCGAGTCGCAAAAGCCGAAGCCCAAACCCCCAACGCCCGAAGAGAAGCGTGTCAAGACCATCAATGACTTGCTCAGCACCTGCGAGAAGCTGCAAGACCCGAGCGCGAAGCTGTCCAACGAGGAAATGAAGAACGAGCTGCTGGATCGCTGCGAGGTATTCCGCCAGCGTGCGGAAGACATTACCAACGATGTTGATCCGGATTGGACATATGAGGGTGATGACGCTTATCCTCCCCCACCCGAGCCGCCGAGTGCTATCTATATTGACGAGAATGGAGTCGAACACCCCATTCCTTGGTAGGGTGATCCATCAGCGACTTCACCAAGTTCGAATGTCTCTATACTGTGTTAGTCCTTATTCAAAGTAGTAGCTTTCAAGGGTTACAAGCTTAGCTCTACGAGGCAGAGTTTGCGAATTTTCTCTGTTATATATTTTGGTAGTTAAGTAATACTAGAAAGACTACTAGAAAGTTCTAAAAAAGTAAAGTATAATATTTATAAGACTAGTATTAGATCTATAAATGGTTATATAATCTTTATTTCCTAATTAAAAAAAGTAAATAATAACTAATTAATATTAATAATATTAAGAGAATTTAGAATTAAGAATATTAAGAATATTAAGAATATTAAGAATATTCTATAAAGAACTAAGTTA